>NC_025704.1:10845118-10857756 GCF_000633955.1 Camelina sativa
GTTTCCGCTGAATTAGGAAAGGAAAAACATTGTCAAATGCGTAGGGAGGAAAAGCGGACTCTTACTTATGGCCTTATTATTTTCTCATTCCTACATACCTGTCCACTAAAAAGGCATATTCGGACTGAGGCATTCGAGCACGGCCCCTGGACTGTATGAAGCTGGTAACAGTCTCTGGTAAATCGAAACGGATCACAAGACAACATGTCTGAATATCCAGGCCTTCTTCACCAACTTTAGTGGCAACCAGTAAATTGAGCTGGAACAGGAAAAGGAAACTCAAGAAGTTAGTTGGAAGTGGCTTGACGACTGATCCTAAATATCTCCCAATACTAAGTTACTACTATAGGTTTAAAATTAAGTATCACCTCTTTAGATTGGAATCGTTGAAGTATTGTTTCCATACTCCTCCTTGACATGCTCTTTAGTCCAGAACTAAGTCCAACAAGGAAATCAGACTTCCAAGACCGTAGCAGTTCCAAGTTATTTAGTATGCATGACAACGTTCTTGCAGTTACAATCCGATTGACAAATATTATACATTTCATGTGTGGCTCTAGCCTGAAAAAAAAAATGGAAGTTAAATACAATTGACTTCTCTTCCATAATGCACTCATGAGCATAAAAATCAAGAACGATATAGTGAAAAGCAATCAAGATTTCACAGGACCCAGTGGACAATATCAACTACCATGTTCATATAGAAATATCCAATGTCTTTTTCATAATGAATTAAGTGCTGGAAGTTGTTTGCTCAGAAAAAGGCCATACTCTCTCTTTTGAACAGAATTTAATCGATCGTTGGCAATTTTCTTCTGTATATACAAAGCTTCATCTCTAGGTTCTCAGTCGTATTTTACGGAAGCAAAAAATAAAAATAAAAAGTATAAAGGATAAAGACAGGTAAGTAGGACTAGACTTTCTTACATAAGTAATTTGTCATCTTTCACGCAAATGATAACAATGAGAAAACGCATATTCAGTATTGGCTTTTGGGTTTTGGGTGTTGGGTGTTGGGTACGTGGCCACTCTATAAAGCTAAGGACAGTTCATTCATTTCTTTACTTCACAAATGCTTTATGGAGTATTCCGTACAAAAGCATTCTAAGACTCTGTCACCTCTCTCAAGTACTAACCTGAATACCGAAAGGATTTCAATCAATTGAACTAGCTTTCTAGAGAATAATGGTTCCTTCAACGCCGCTAAGCTGAGGAGTTCAGATGCATTCTCATCTACAACCACAGTAAATATGAGAACAAATAAAGAGGCAACCAATGGATTGTGTAATACAGTATTCACATGGAAATAACAAATACAGTGCAGAATATAGTTAATATTTTAGTAAGTTGCAACTCTGGAAAAATATACGCAATGAAAAACGGTTCAAATTCTACCATGGCCATATTGGAAGAAAATTTAAGGTTCAGAGAAAAAAACACTCACTATGGTACTATGTCATCTTACCTTTAGCAACACCAGAGGAGAGGACCTCAGCAGCCAGAGAAAGATATGTATCACATATCTTTAACTTATGATTCTCTCCCACAGGCTCTTCTTGTACATCATGGTCACTATTCAATTGTATTTTAGCAGCCTCCAATAAACGAAGAGAATAAACATTAGCACGCTACACATTGCATTAAGACATGTATAACACAAACAAGAAACAACATAGAGAGATTCAATTTGGCAAGAAAGGTTATCGAGGTTAGATGGTCGTCAGAGACTAAAGAAGTTGCACGGAACCTTACTGACAAATTTTCTCTAGGAATTTTTACACAGCTATTTTAACAAGCATCTAACAGGAGCCCTTATTTCTTTCCCAATTTTTCCGTATTGTACTCCTAGTGAATTTTATGCCAATCTTTGTAGTCTTTGACTTCGATCTAGTACACTACTAATGCAAAAGTTGAATATAGTTGGCAATTATGATTATTACTGTACCCTAAAACATGTCATCAGCTGCTTGTTAAAACATTGAAGAACCAGGAAAGACAAGTAATCAATACATCTGAAATCAAAAACAAAAAACCTAGTTTGCCCAAAAAAAGAAAAGAAAAAACTGAAAATCTAATATCAAATCTATAAATCGCTTCAGTAAGAAATGTCTACCTGTATTGCTCCCCAGATGCCAAGATTCACCAGAGTATATATGAGATTATCATGAGTTCTTTTGAGAAGCCTTTTCATATTTAGGAGGCTTTGTGTTTGATGGGTATCAATCTGCAGCTTAAGTGATGCCAAGCACTGTTCATGGAGGAAGAAAAATCAGTTCATATATATATCCAAGAACAGCGGGTTCAGATCTTATCTTTTTAACCAAAAGAGTTATGAGACACATTAGACAACCCGCTGTTTGATGTCCTCCAGCATGGTTTCATATCTGATGGTCGATTGAGATACATCAGTCATAGCTGACCGATAATAATATACTTTGACTAACGGAGATGAAACAAAACCATCCAGCTGGGCATTGCTTTCTACTGAATAAACCTTTTAGATCACGGGAGACAAAAAGAGAAATATTAGAACATTTTTGGAAAGACCAACTGAATGTAAGAACATTAGCATGAATTTAACTATGAGTAAGATAATTCTGCTTCAGACTTCCAATAAATGATTAGTTTGGTACCATAAGCTAAGGACGAAAATACCCACACAAAAAAAGATTCAAGCATTAGAAGAGTATTATATCTACTTTGGTATCACCAAATTAAACACAGTGTGATAGGGCTCAACATAAATAAGCCGGCATCAACCAATTCTAGGAAAGATGTCTTGCATACTTCAATAATCAATACCCAAAAATGCAAATTAGAATATACACTTCTACAGTAGCGAATTGTGCTTTAAGTTCATCTGCCAACAGCATACCTTGGCATTGAGTAAATTTTCAAGGCTATTTATGCTTTTCGATAAATTCTCAGATTGAAAAGACCCTGAAAAATAGGTAGAGCTGTCAAAAGGTGGAGGATGTATAGAACAAGATGATCATAAGTAGCAGGTATTATTAAGATCACGAAAAACCTCACAATCAAAAGAGAAAGAACAAAAAGGAATCCAATGCAGAATCTAATTTTGTCGACTATATTATTTCTATGGGAATGATTTAGACCCTCTCATAATAAAATCTTTGCTAAGTAACGGGCTTGTAATCCGGAGTCAACAATAGAGTCGAAATGGAGCCTACCTTTGCCAACAACTGGAGATGCAGTCATTCCAAATATTCGAGGCTGTTGTAAACTTTCTGATTTATAGAAAACCTGCATTTGCAACAAAGTGGAGCAACCAAAAGATGATTCTAAGTGAAAAATGTTTCAGAAACCATTTACCAAGAATGTGAAGGAAGATACCTTCATGATTTCCGCATAAGGATGGTTGCTTAGTTGTTGAGCATGGTGACACTCATCAAATATTAGAAGGGAGATAGACTCCATCCTGATGAAACAGTGTTGTAAGTTATGCAGAAGTATTTGTGGAGTCATAACAAGAACCTGCAGGAAACATTCAGGCACAATAACAGAACAATTGAAAGATGATCGAACATGTCAACCCACAAAAAAAAAGTAAAATGGAAAAAAAGATCAACTTAATGAGACTTTTAGGATAAAAATAGAACGAGAAAACAGGAAATCACCTCATTCTCTGAAATCTCTTTCTCCCATTCAGAGTGGCTCTTCACAGACCTCTTGCCTCCACAATGTACTGCAACTTTGAAGTTGATAGAGTCTGATACGACCTTGGCTTGCTGTAAACAACAACAAACTCAAGACAATTAGAACTTGACGAGAGAAACAAATCAATCAATCCCCAATAATGAGTCTCCAGTAAACACCAATGTATAATCAAAAATAAATAACCTCTCACCTGTTCGACCAAAGCCACGGTGGGAGCAAGAAAAATACAAACACTTTTGTTAGGACGAAGAACCAAGTGACCGAGCTCATATATAAGCATCACCGCAATGTGAGTCTTCCCACAACCTGTTCCCAAGTAAACAATAATGTTCTCATCCATTGCTTTCTTACACAGCTCCACCTGATACCTTCATACAGCAAAGTAAATCATTAAGCCCCTCCACACACAAAAAAAAAAAAAAAAAAAAAAAAAAAANCATATAAACAACGTATTCGATCAATCCCTAAAACTCCATTACCAATACATTAAAGCATAATCCAAATTAATTAACAATCCGATTAACTTATAACTCAGCTACAAACTTGCAGCTGCAACAGATACAACAAACAGAATCGATGAAAAAAAAAAAAACAGGACGAACACCATCGGTACAGAATCGTGTAAGCAAGCAAGCGAGAAAACAAACAAACGCAAACTCCGAAAGGTGTTCGCAAAAGAGAAGATAATCGAAGAAAAAAAATCAAAAACCTCCTGGCGATTTTCCTAGGATCTTTCTCCATCTTCGCCGAGAGGTCATCCGTACAAGCACCAGACGCCAAGAACAAAGAAGAAGAAGAAGAAGAAGAAAACGAAGAGAAAGAGGAAGAAGAAGAAGAAGAGAGGTGAATGTCGGAAGAAGCATCGGCGTCACAGTCGAGTGACTGTGAGGTGAAATCGTCGCCGATTTCACCGTACGGCATGGTCAAAGAAGAAGGATGAAGAGTGACAGCAGCAGGAGGAGTAGTGGTGGTGAGAGGAGGAATTGGGTGTATTTGCTGTTTTGGCTTTGCCTCCTCAGCGAAGAAATTACAATTTCCACGCTGCTTTTTCGCTTTTTTGTTTTTGTTATTTTCTAAAAACTTATTTTTCTCTCTGTCTCGCTTCCCCAAAAGCTTCGAGGGAGTGGTCGTCAAGCTCAAGTCAACAAGTTCACGCATAATTCACGATCTCACGTCGCTCTCTCTCTCCTTACTTAAGAGTTAAGCTGGCTGATTTGATGATTTTGATTTTATCACAAAACAAAAATATTAAGGGAAGGGTTATTTTTTTTAGCTTTGAGAACTATTACTTTATAAAAGCTGAGGAGAATCTTTTGTTTATCCAATTTTCAGTTTGGAAATTTTTTTTGTCTGATTATTGTGTTATCTAGATTTTATGTTGTCTATTTTTATTGTTTTTTTTTTTTTAACAGCAAAGTACAAGATCAGTTCAAACGAGCTAATTGGTAGGAAAAACGTTTACAAAGGTAACTTGATATGACTCGATTCTATCACGCCGTGCCAGCTTGTCAGCATTACTATTCTGCGTTCAGAGGATTTGGACTAGTGTAAAGGATAGGAACTCCTCCTCGTCCACCACAATCTCGTCCAAATATGTCTTGAAGGTAGGCCACTCAGACGGCGAAGACACCATCTTCACCAAATCAAAACAGTCTGTGAGAAAAACAACATTCTCAATATCTGCACCAATCATGCATGCAACGCATTGCCCAGATTAAAGCTTCCACTTCTGCGTGGAGAGGTGACAGGCTGCAGCGAAGGTTAGATGCACCCATAGTGGGAGATTCTCCCTCAGGAGAAATGCAATACCATCCTCGGCCTGTATACTGGTCAGTCACCTTCCAAGATCCATCCACGAAGCATCGGAAGCAGTTCCCATATCTGTTGGCTGAAGCCATCTCAGAAAACATAGGGCCAGTAGTGGGAAGAGACCCATTCTGGTGAGAAAATCCTATTGTGTCTGCTTGGGCCGAAAACCAAAGTTTTGCTTTCTCCTCCGCTATCTGTAAAATTGCTAGCGGGTTGGAATTCAGATTGCTAAAAATCTTATCATTCCTGGCCTTCCAAATATACCAAAGAATCCATGGGAAAATATCCGCTGGGATCTCCAAAATAGATAGTCCATGTTTGCATAGACAGATGCTGAGGGAAAACGGTCCGGAGATGTCGGGAAGGAGGACAGAGCCCACACCTGCAAAGCCGGAGGGCATAAAAATAAGGCATGATTAATCGTTTCCTCAGGACTACCGCACCGGCCACACTCAAGATTAGCCGTTGTCGCCATACAGCCCGTAATTGCTTGCCATAAAAAATGTCGAATTTTGGTAGGCACCGAATCTTCCAGACAAAAGCCTGTAAAGGAATAATGTTAGGGCCAAAAACAGGTGCAGAGGCCGCCTGGTTCTGACGTAAAGCATTATAACCAGATTTAACTGTGTATAGACCAGTCTTTGTTAAATGCCAACCCAAACTATCCAGTGAATCTTTACTAATAGGTAAAGCAGAAATAATGGCAACGTCCTCCGGCTCGAAAGAGGCTGAAAGTAAAGCCAGATTTCAGGAATATGGTTCTATTTTTATTGTTTGTTGTGGTTATATTGTAAAAGAAATTATTTTATTAAAAATATTAACTTAATTTTAAAATAAATAACGCGCCAAATTTTGAAAATGTATTTGCCCGAACTAATGGTAGAAAAAAAAAACAACAACGCACAAAATTTTATAACTGACTATATACAATATTGACTATATACTAATGTTTTCTTATAAAACCAAATTTAGTTATAAGAAAACATTAGTATTTTATGATATATTTAAAGGAATCATTTTGTAATTAAAAAAAATTGATATAACAGATTTTAGAAATTGATAACAATAGCTAAAATTGTAAAGATATTTTCAAGTAAAATTCATATAAAGATTGTCAAAAAAAAATCAAATTGATATTTCCCATTTTTTAAAGTACAGTCATTTTGTAGGGTTACTAGCTTATTATAATAGTTTGATTCATTCCTCTCTACATTTTTTCTTCACTTTTCTTCGAAATATTTGCAATCCTTTCCTTCAAAAAAATCTGTTCTCCTCTCCTCTTCCTTCAAATCGATAATTCCTTTCTTATATTATTTTTTGCTCTTTATTTCCATTGCTTATTTTAGTAATCAACTAATCAGCGTTGATTTTAATTACTCAAGTTTCTACCATTATAACTATCATAAATAAGTATATACTAGTTTTCTTTCCTACTTTTGTACTATGCAACATGATATTGAATGTGATAAACATGCCATGAATTTAAAATCAACATTTGATATCATACTATTTACCAAAAAATAAATTTGATATCATACAAATCATCTTTCAAATTTAAATCGTGTGAGATTTAAAATTCTGAACCTTTTAATTGGTAAATAGTAACCATTTTTAGAGCCAAATTATGTAGATTGTCAATATTTAAACACTTTTTCTTGTCATCAAACCACAATTACGATCCACATGTTACCCAAATTGTCGATCTTTGAAGTCAATCCCAAAACCAACTAATTTTTTTTTTAATATGATCCAATATCCATATATATATACATTTTTGAGACATTTATGAAATAAATCCTGAAGTTCATACCTATTTACAAACATGTCATTGGCATTAATTTTTTGAATTTGTAAAAAAAACTTAAAAAAATATTTTGCGCAACCGAGATTTCCTATATTCCTTTCCAAAAAATCTCTAACTTTACGCTTTTTAGAAACAACCTATCCAAACAAATTGTTTTATTTTCCAAATCAATACAATAAAAGTTGAATGTGTTGCTCTCTTTGTGTGACACATCAGCCTCAACATTGAAGCTGGTGTTGACACCTCAATTAAAATTTCTAACCAATAAAAACATTTAAATTAATACAACTAAGCTTATTTTCTGCTTACCTGTCAATATTTACTATTCCAAAAAAATATTAAAACCCTATAGAAGCGACTAACGTTGTTGTGTCTTGAACCTTCATATTGCCAGCCAGCAGAATGTGACAGAAGATTTTGATTAGTTAAGTAATTATTGTGCCCTTCTTAATGATCGGATGATTTGTGTGCAGGTTTAATGGTGCTCTATCCCTTGAGCTCTCAAATGACCATCCAAATAGGCGTATCATCCACCGAAAAGTTGCTATGATATTGGGACATTGGGTTTCAGAGGTACTGTTGTTTTACTCCGGTTTACCGTGTTTATGCAGCTAAGTTTGACAAGAGGCTTCGGAGGAAATTGGATCTTATCATTTATTAAATTGCATTAGATAATAGCATAATTTGTAAATGACATAATATCTTGTCCATAAGTCGATTCAATGAGGGGTAATCATCTAAAAAGCAGAATTTTAATTGGTTAATTGTAACAAATGGCTATTAGGATTAGTTTTATATGTTATCTTCTCTAACTTACTTTCTAGCCCAATTTTTTTTAAACTTTCCATCCAAGTTTTGTTTGTTATTACTCAAATCTTGTCCTCGTTCTCTTTGGGTTCTGTTGTTTGTGTGCTTCTTATCAAATTGGGTTTTGTTTTCAAAATAATTGTTCTGTAATGAACTTTTTTTTTTGTGTGTGTAGAAAATAGCAAGGGAGATGGATGAGTACGACAGTGAAGGCTCTGATTTGTACAAGGGAACGATTCTAAAGTTTGAAGAATAATGCTTCTAATTCTTCCGCATGAGCGTAAATGTCAAGTGTTATCATAAGTGAACTTTGCTTCATTATTACTAAATGTTGTTGTTTTCTTGAATTTTATGTGTTCTCTTTTGTGGTTACTCTTAAACCCACCGTCTAATCAACTAATATAATTGACTCGATGAAACTTATCTTTTAATACCAAAACTGAAAAAAATTGCAACCTATCAATATTTACAATGTAAATGAGTTATTAAAACTCTAGACAACCATTTTGGTCCAAGGAGATTTATTTAATAAACTATCTACATTTTTTTTTTTTTAAACTAATGTTTTTTTCCTTCTAAATGTTTTTTAAATGGTATTCTAAATCATGAAAATACAATTTATAATTTTTGTTTTCAATTAAATATGTAATGTAATTTTGAAGTGAAGACGGACAAAATTTGTTTTTTACAACAATAGAAAGTGAGTTTATAAAATTTTCACAAAAAAAAAGAAAAAAAGTATATTTTAAAAGAAAAAAAGCATATGGTAGTTTTCAAAATATATATCATATATAAGTTATTTAATGCATAAATATGATATATAGGTTTTTGTTTTTTGGTAGGAAAATAAGAACTATAGACTAAGAGGAATGTAATTAATTATGTGAGGTATAAAATAAGATATAAATAACTTCATAATTGGCATGTGTTAGTTCTATTTCATAGTAACCAAAATTTTATGTAGTCTATGTTTGCATAATGAAAATTTTAATGCAATAACAAATATTGAACGGTTCTGAAAGTGATAAACTACTTATATGAGTAGTCATAGTATATCATGTTTTTAAAAATATTTAGCTTTGGTTCAGTTATGCCGATAAAAGCAACCATATTATCAACCATAAAGTTCCATGTAATATAGGGATCAATTACAAGTTTATAACTTGTATTTATATGAAACAACAAAAATAAAAATACTCGCGGCGTAGCGCGGGTTTAACCTAGTTAACAACTAATAATAAACACACACTCTCTCAAACCTCTAACTAAACCATTTTTAGAAGCAACCTAGCCACAATTCAATTAATTCGCTATTAACGAATTATTGTTTTCCAAAATAAAAATTCTTAGATATCTACTTTCATTTAATTACTCAACACAATCAATTTCAATCAACTATTTCAAAGATCTTCTCCCTCCAATACCTGCACAAAATCGAAACAAAGAAACAGAGTTAAATGCGGGTTTGCCAAAAAAAAAGAAACATAGTTAAATGCGTAATAATATCATATTTCTAAATAAAACAATTAGGAAAATTTTCTCCCTAATTAGTTGCTCTTAAATATTTTGGGCGTGGAAAAGAACAGATTATCACCCTAATGATGAAGCTATAAATATTGTACACCTAAACTGCATTTATATCACCAAACACCTAAAACACACTGCTTACACACACACCTTCGTTCTATGTTCTCTTGGTAATATAATTTTGGAAAAAAGATGGCTAACTACACGAAGTATTGGAGAATGCATGGTCACACATGCCAAGTATAATATTGTATCATCAACTACACGAAGTATATGTATTGCATGACCACATGCATGAACTATATGACGTTATGTGGTCAACACCATAGACATACAATCCGGTACACCGGTCGAATAATTCCGGCTAAAACCAACGTTGACTCCGGCGTTGACCAACATTGACCCAAAAAAATTGTATTTTAATTTTTTTCTATGAAAAAACAAAATAATAAATTACTATATTAAATTATTTATGAATTTTCATGATTAGAAAACATTCTATTCAATATCTAAATATCTTAGGTATCTCTAATGTATTTATTCTTATAATTAATTAATTTTTATTTTTAAAGCTAAAATAATAGTTAAATAAAAATAATTAATAATTATTTTCAAGATATTAATAGATTTTATCTTGATTTTAGGATATGTTTGCAAAAGGATATAGAATAAGAGGATTTTTGCAAATGCCCTTATATTATATATTGAAAATAATTATGTATCATTATATTTTATCTATTAAAAGTAAATAGTGTTAATTTTTTTGTTATTGTTTACATGTTATTAGGAGTATGTAAATTTTTTTTATACCAAAGAGTATCTAAAATTTTGTATACTCTTTACCATGCAAATTTTAAAGTAAAGAGTCATATACTCAAATCTTTTGCATATTATTTTCTAATGAAAATAGTTGAATTTGATTTTATTGATTCTTGTAGTATTTAAAATTTTAAATAATATGATGATCAGAGATTTATATATATAAAATCATTAATAATTACATATGTTATATTTATATATATATATATATATATTTCTTGAAAATAATTATTAATAATTTTATTTAACTATTAGTTTAGCTTCAAAAATAAAAGTAACTAATTATAAGAATGAATACATTAGAGATATAGAAATAATTAGATATTGAATAGAATGTGTTTTCTAATCATGAAAAACCATATATAATTTAATATAATAATTTATTATTTTGTTTTTTAATAGAAAATATTAAAATACAATTTTTTTTGGTCAATGTTGGTCAACACTGGAGTCAATGTTGGTCTTTGCCGGAATCATTCGACCGGTGTACCGGATTGTATGTCTATGGTGTTGACCACATAACGTCATATAGTTCATGCATGTGGCCATGCAATACATATACTTCGTGTAGTTGATGATACAATATTATACTTGGCATGTGTGACCATGCATTCTCCAATACTTCATGTAGCTAGCCATCTTTTTTCCTATAATTTTTAGTTGCTGGTTTCAGTACACAAACGCAACGGTGAGAATCTTGGTTATTATAATTTTAATTTTCTGTTTCATTTATTTAAATCTTATTATTCTCTATATTATCATTTTAGGGAATGATAATCTATTGTAAATGGAGATTCATAGAGACTCTGTAACATATGCTTGTGCACAGTTTTGTCCCACCCGATCTAAGTCCATACATGTTGATCGGTAAGTAATATATAAAACTCATATAATTTATTAGTAAATTTCATTGCTACTGCCACGTTTTGCCTTTTGCTAATCACTTTTATTCTTCTAAAATTTCAAGATGTAAGTTTAGTGTTAAACGGATTTATTAATATAATTTGGATAAACCACGGAAAAACTAACGAAATTTGTTCCTCGGATACACTTTGTTTTTGGTTCAGAATGGGGCTACAATAACACTTTCAGTTTAAAAGTGTAAGATATGATCGATCAGGCTGAAATAACACACCGCAAGTCAAGTGAGGGTACCTGAAAGCGACTTCCTAACTTCCTTGACGGCGTTGAGCTCTTCAGACGTACCGAGACTCGGATCAAACTCCCAAAAGTGACGTCCGACGTGGTTATTGGTGGGTCGCAGCCATGGACTACCTCCTTCGACGATCTTTGAGCTTCCACATGATCGCTCAGAAGTCTGAAGAATTTGGATCAGATCTATCACACCAAGATAGAGAGAATTGTGGATTTTTGGTTGAAATCAAGGATTAAAGATCATTGCTAAGTTTTTGGTGGGGGTAGAGAGAGTGAGTGGATGTGTCACCCAGAGAGTTACAATATTTTATTTTAACTAATAAGCCTGATTTTTCATTAAAAGTACTTATATATTGGATATGTGCTTTGAAAGCAATTTTTTTGGGTTAAATATTTGCAATTTTGTTATTTTATTAAGTAGATGTTTGTAGACAGAGCTCATAATTGTTTTAAAATTAAATCCAAATATATTTTAGTTTTTTTCCTTATTTGTATTTTGTTAACTATTTACAAATTGTTTATTAATATATAGTTTAAGTATGCAAAGACTCAAAATACAATACCTATTTTCAAATTAAATTCGATTATCGTTTTCTATAATTAATATTTAGACTAAATATAGTTAGAATATCCTTATAGATCATATCCTAGATACACAAAATTAAATTAAATAAACAATAAAGATATCCTAACTATATAATAAACAACTATATCTACACAAAGGAAATTATACACTACATAATATATTTATGTAAAACTATAATACATTTAAAAAATACAAAAAATAATATTTACATATATAGTTAATATAATAAATAAATTAAATTTAGTATTTCTAAATAAAAAATATACCGCAGATGAATATCTAGTACATAGTGGAACAATGTATTTAAAACATCTCAAAAGTTTTTTAACAAAAAAAAACATCTCAAAGTTTGTTACATACATTATATGTTAGGTCATATCGAATACCCTGGTAGGCAAACACGGTTACATACTTACATGTCAACACTTCAACTTTTTTTTTTTTTTTTTTTTC
>NC_025704.1:10858046-10868463 GCF_000633955.1 Camelina sativa
TTTTTTTTTTTTTTTTTTTGTCACTGGTGTATTATTATTAATTAAAGCCAAGAAAACGATACAATATCTGGTTATAAGTAAACCAAAACAAACATGGACCATTATTTTCTACTGGACTTGAAAAGAAAAACCAAGTCCAAGAAAGAAAACCCTAAGGCTAAGATAACTAAAACACACACATCATCTCTAAACGTGGAAGCTTGCCGTCATCATCAAACTTCATCAACGTGTCCAACTCTTCATCACCGTCTGTACAGCTCTTCATCACCATCTTGGTTAAGCCGGTTTGCATCAGTCGCCGGCAAAGAGGAAACAAGACAGAATGATATGATAATCATATGAAAAAATTAATGATTCTCAAAACAGCAACTGATGTCCTCTGATTCCTACTGAGGATAAACCATTCAGCTCTTTTTTTTGTAGAATCTTCTCCATGATACCATAAAATCAGATTTTTTTATCGGATTCAGATCTTCTTGCGCTGTTCAGAACTTCCAAGTCTTGATTGATTGTCTAGATCTTGAGATTTCTTCTGACTTAGAATTTGAAATCGAAGCTCCATATTCTTCCGGCAAAGCACAACCCTTGAGAGACTTTATTCTTTGAAATCGAGAGCCCCATATATCATCGCCATAAGAGATTTTACCCTTGAACTTTAGACAAAGATAGAAAAAAAACATAACAAAAGAAGATAAAAAGTGGCAGAGATTTGCCGAAACTAAAGCCCGACAAGACAAGAAAGTGAGGCTCTTGCTCGCGGGAGATAAGCCAACCACTGCCGCTAAACGTAACCGGTCGATGTTGGAAGCAGAGCCAGCCAACGCTTCTGAGTGAGCAAGCGATGCCAGAAGATAAGCCAGCCAACACCTCTAAGAAAGCAAGGGATGCCTGAAGATGAACCAAATAAACACCGCTGAGAAAGTCAGTTGTTGCCAGAACTTTCTCTCTCTGATAGATGTGGAGAGAGAAGAGAGAGAAAAAAGTCAACACTTCAATTTTAAACATCCAAAAAGAAAAGAAGACGAAAAAATAACATCCAAAAAGAAAAGTATGTCATTATGTCATATAATAAATTTGCACACGTATTAAATTTGATGTATCAATTTAATAATTTATGTTTCTTTAAGTTGAGTTGGTTAATTACACAAAGATTATACATGAATTTATTAATTATCTACTCAAATTCATGTACTTTTGGATACATTTCTTTTAGACAAAAATAATTCAATTGGAATGATTTCTCAGGTTCTTACGGGATAGTGAGATTCAATTAAACACAAAAAAATAAAAGTGAATAAAACAAAACTAGTTAAAAAAAGACTTCACCAGATAGATCGATGGCTAAGATTAATACCAATTAGACATTAAGGGGTATTCAAGTACGGAAAATCGGTATTTCATACCCCAGTTAAACGGGTATGTTCGATTCCTACACCATGTTTAATATTGTGCAAATTCATACATTAAGTTCAATAAAATTCAAATTCGTAACGATGTTAAGAGACCGTCAATGGCTGCTTACGTGGACGTCACATATGAAACGTCGTCGTTTTGAGAAACAAAAAAAATAATTTATTTTGGTTAAACGATGTCGTTTTTTCTTTCTTCCTCATTTCCTACTTTTCTTTTCTTCTTCATTCTTTCCCGATTTGGGGATTGAACCCAAAAACCCTACAAATTTTAAAAATTCCCCAAATCAATTAAACAAAGAAATGCTACTTCAAGTGGGCGAGTGACGTCAATGACGCCGGAATCTCCAATCTGTAGTGGGAAAAATGAATTGGGAAAAATTCTGAGAAACTGGGAGCGGAACCACAGACACAACGATGCCGACTCCTCCGGTGTCATCAGAGACGACGACGGCATCCAAAGAGATCGATCCAAATAGTGTATTGATGGTTGCTGATTTCTTCAAAGCAATCACCCCTGACTCATCTGTCAATGAAGTCACCTCATCTGACTCTTTCTCAATCTTATATCAAAGCAACACCAAAGCTCTCTCCATCTCACGCGGTCGTGTCTCTTGCTCTGTCATCGTCACACCTTCCTTATCCGTAATCTTCTTCTTCTTCTCTGTTTTATTTTGTTCAATAGAATCAAATGGGTTTCGTAAAGTTTTGATCTTTTTTTTTGTGAAAATTAAAGTTTCGATCTTTGATTTGGGTTTTGTTGTGATTATTAGAATTTCTTTAATGGGTTACATGGAGGAGCAGTCGCGTCAATTGCAGAGAGAGTATCTATGGCTTGTGTGAAAACTGTTGTCTCTGAAGATAAACATCTCTTCCTTGGTGAATTGAGTACGTCTTATCTCTCTTCTGCTCATATCTCGGTAAGCCATTCATTCTTTTAAGATTTTTGGATCTTTGAATCAGAGAAGAAGCTTAATTTGTGTGAGAAATTTTGCAGTCTGAACTGGTTGTGGAGGCATCGGTGGTGAGGAATGGGAGGAATCTGTCGGTGGTGACTGTTGATTTCAAAATCAAGGAGACCATAACAGTCACTTATCTATCTCGTGCTACTTTTTACCACTCTCCCATCTCTAAGCTTTAAGCTTTTTGAATTACTTGAGATCTTCTTATAAAGCTCTATGTTGATTCTTTACAATCATTGGCTTATTGTAATGGAGTTTCCCAAGAAGCTTTTATAAATCGGGAAAAGAGGAGGAAGAAAAGAGGAAGAAAGAAGAAACGACGTCGTTTTGACTATAAGAAGTTATTTCTTTGGTTTCTCAAAACGACGTTGTTTCATATGTGGTGTCCACGTAAGCAGCCGTTGACGGTCTCTTAACACCGTTGACAGTCTCTCAACACCGTTACGGCTTATGTATGTAATAACACATTTTAATGAGTTGGAGTAGCAAATTTGAATTTTATTGAACTTAATGTATGGATTTGCACAATATTAAACATGGTGTAGGAATCGAACATACCCCTTTAACTGGGGTATGAAATTACTGATTTTCCATTCAAGTACAGTAAAAACTCTATAAATTAGTCGGGACCATGAAATTTTATTAATTTATAGAGGTTTTAATTTATCGATAAATTAATAATTTATGAAGTTGACGATTCATGAACTTGATGATATGATTAATAATTTTGACTATCGTAATAGGATGGATGCTAATATTTTATTAGATTATCCATGTAAAAATGATAATGTATAAGTTCATAGTTAAGAAAAAATCATTGCTACTATCTTTCATGGTGATGATGAAGTTGACAAAGATATTTCGGTACACTAATAACAAGTTATACGTAAGAAATCAATTATCGCATATAAAACACTCTATAATTTTTGGATGCGATTTGAGAAGACAGAAATTTTGATGCAATCAGAAATATTATAGATAAGCTCCAACCAGAATACAAATTCAATAATAAGCAAACAACAATAAAGTCATATATTTCACTAGATTTTCTTATATATATATATATTAGTTTACTTGATTATTAATTTATGATATTGATGGGACCATATTTTTACACTGGATTTTCAAAAAAATATTATATTATTATTTTATCGAAATATTTCATTTTTTACACCGGCCCAACTCGGGACCGGAAGAATTTATTAATTTAGCGAGTATTAATTTATAGAGGTTCTATTGTAGACATTTTAAGTTATTTGTGTAAAATTTACAAATCATATGATATTCAATCCTGGATTTTAAAAATTATTGAATTGATGATTTAAAAATCTACTTTAAAATCTACTGTTATTGAACTGATGGTTTTAAAATCTATTTTAAAATCCACAGTTATTCAAAACAGTTTGTGAATTTAGATTTTAATGATTTTTAGTGATTCTAGATGATTTGAGAAGATTTGGTGTATTGAAACAATGATTTTGGATGATTTTATGGGATTTATGAAATTTGGAATTTTGATAAATTTTAGGGAAGTTGATATGATTTATGGTAAAATTCTTTCAAATCCCACATAAAACCATGAGATTTAGATTTATGTATTTTTAACTAAACAAATCTTCTCAAATCCCTAAAACTTATTAAAATCCAAATTCCCAAACTGTTTTGAATAACAGTGGATTTTAAAGTAGATTTTTAAATCATCAGTTCAATAACAGTGGATTTCATGAGACTTTTTAGAATCCATGATTGAATAACATAGGATTTGTAATTTTTACACAAATAACTTAAAATATAAGTTGAATACACCCCCGTAGTTAAAAATACATAAAATCACTTAAATTGTCAAGTTGAATACACCCCTAAATCTCATGGTTTTAGGTAGGATTTGAATTTTTTTTTTGCAATAAATCACATCAATTTACCTAAAATCATCAAAATCATTTAAAATTTAATGAAAACTCAAATAACTAGAAAATATTAGATGAATACACCCTGCTAAGATTGGAAGTAGATCTCTGAGATTCAAATAACTTGGAATATTATATGAATACACCCCCGCTAAGATTGGAAATAGATCTCACTATCTCAGATGGGTACCTATATATATATATACACACACAAACAACGAAACATAATAACAGAAAACACGTTTGCTTCCTTTCTTCTTCCTTTTCCGAAGTGCAATCTTAAGAAGTACCCACACATATTTTGCAGATATAAGTTTCATCATGCTCTATTCGCCTACGAAGCTGTTCTTGTTCTTCCTCTCGTGCATTGTGCTGTTGTTTGTCAACTACAACACTAGTGGCTTCGTCACCGCAGCAAATAGCACTGGCTTGAACTACGGCCTCCTCGGAGACAACCTCCCATCTCCGTCCAAAGTTATCAACCTTTACAAGTCCATAGGCATTAGTAAAATCAGAATCTTCGACCCGAACGTGGAGGTCCTTAATGCTTTACGCGGGAACCGCGATATTTCAGTCACTGTTGGCGTTAGGGACCAGGACTTGGCTGCTCTTGCAGCTAGCGAAGAAGCTGTTAAAGGCTGGTTCGCGACTAACATCGAGCCTTACTTAGCCGACGTCAACATTGCCGCCATTACTGTCGGTAATGAAGTCATCCCCGGACCGATCGGTTCTCAAGTGCTTCCAGTCATGCAGTCTCTCACCAACCTAGTCAAGTCGAGGAATCTTCCGATCATAATAAGCACCGTGGTGGCTATGTCGAACCTTGGGCAATCGTACCCACCTTCTTCAGGAATGTTCACATCCCAAGCTCGCGAACAACTTGTTCCCGTGCTGAAACTACTGTCCCAAACAAGTTCGCCCATACTTGTAAACATTTACCCATACTTCCCTTACGCGTCCGACCCAGCAAACATCCGTCTCGACTATGCAACCTTCGCCACTGAAGATATCGTGGTCCAAGATGGACCATTGGGATATTCAAACCTGTTTGACGCAATGTTCGACGCATTTTTATGGGCAGTGGAGAAAGAAGGCGTTAAAGATTTACCCATGGTGGTGTCTGAAACCGGATGGCCATCCGCTGGGAACGGGGATTTAACTACGCCAGAAATCGCGGGTACCTATAATGGAAATTTTGTAAAGCATATAGCAAGCGGAAAAGGGACGCCTAAGAGACCTAACAAGGGCATCGAGGGGTTTTTGTTTGCAACGTTTAACGAAAATCAGAAACAGGTCGGGACTGAACAAAACTTCGGGTTGTACAATCCTACCGATATGAAACCCATCTACAAGCTATTTTAGACTCTTCCCATTCACTAATGATATAGCTAGTTGGCTATTTAGTAATAAATCTGATTGGCCTGTTTAGTAATAAATCTGATTTAAAAAAAAAAAACAATTGCTCTGGTTTATGTAATTGTACTTTGTTTCTTCATCCATTAAACAAACACAAGACAAGCCGGCTTAAACATATTACATGCCCCTGGGCAAACTAAAAAAAAAATGCTCCTTCACCTATAGAAAAACTTACTGATTTTTGTTAGGTCTTTTTGGTTCATATAATTTTTTTTGTACCCTTTTCTAGCTTATAATTTTTTTTTGCGCCTCTTTCTAGTTTACAATTTTTTTTTTGTATGCCTCTTTTAACTTACAAATTTTTTTTATGCCCCTTTTTACCTTACAAAGTTTTTTTTTTTGTATCTTTTAGCTTACAAATTTTTTTTTGTGCCCTTTTCTATCTTACAAAAAATGTTTTTGTACCTTTTTAACTTATAAATTTTTTTTCTGTGCCCCTTTTCCTATATGTATATACCCCTTTAATTTATGTATCCGGAGCGGTCGCACTGCCCGCCCTCCTAGTTAAGCCGGCACTGGACAAGACTACAAGAGTATGCCATATACTTTGCACTCGTCTATGTTTGTATATGTCTCCAAAACAACTTTGTTTTTATGCGTTTGGATTGAGAAAAATCAAGGGTTTATCATATTAAAGAATTAAAAGAAACTGCATTTGTGTAAAGAAGAAGAATGATAACCATCTCGATTGCACATTAATTTTTTTTTTTATGATCACGAATAAATTCTTCCCTTTTTAGAAACAATTTCTGAAGAAATTTATTAACCTTTCTGATACTAGATATGCTATATACAGACAGATGTTATGATTCGTTCACATCACTTTCCTTTTTATTAAACCCACTAAAAAAATATTGTATAATGTTCACTGAAAAAACTGAAATTTATAAATGTTAAGTTGTTATATATTAATAAGTTTGTGAAATGATTTTTTTAAAAAAAATACAAGTGAACGATAAGATTTGAAGGTATTTTGTCTGAGTCTGACCCGTCTTAATCCGATTCGTCCCTTTTCTTTCATCTCCGAGTCAATTTTTGAATTCGTCAATCGTTCTTCTTCTTCTTCGTCTTCTTCCTCTTGAGATCCCCCAGAAAAACCCTAGCTCCCTCTCTCATTTTCCCCCTCTAAATCTCACCATTAATTTTATGCTAGGGGGAGCATAGAATCGAATCCTCGGCATACCAACAACAATCGTGATCGAATCGATCTGCGGAGGCTGAGAAACAAACTAAAAATGTCATCGGAGATCGAGGTGGTTGAAGAAATCGAATCGAATCCGCAGGAGAATGGGGAATCGAGTTCTAAAGCGGTTGACGAGGAGAGTTTGAAGAACGATGTGTATACCGCTGCGGCTTATGGTGATTTGGAGAAGCTTCATAGATTGGTTGAGTGTGAGGGTTGTTCTGTTTCCGAGCCCGATGGTCTTGGCTACTATGCTCTTCAGTGGTCCGCCTTGAACAACCGCGTCGCCGTTGCTCAGTACATTATTGAGGTTACACAACAACTCCCTCCCCAATCTTCTTTTTTCTTTTTTCGCAAACTGGGTTTTGTGCTTTATTAAACGTTGGAGTCTCTGTTGACTACTCTTATGTAGTTGATTTTGTTGCCATTGTGTATCTTCTCTTCTTGTGTGTGTGAATGGTGGTTAAGAAGCATGAGCTAAATTAGGTTTAAACTGTTGTGGTTCTGAAGTTACTATAATTGATCCGTTTCGGTTCTGGTTTTCCAGCATGGTGGAGATGTAAATGCCACGGATCATACTGGACAGACTGCATTACATTGGAGTGCTGTTCGTGGTGCGATACAAGTTGCAGAACTCTTACTACAAGAGGGAGCAAGGGTCGATGCAACGGATATGTATGGCTATCAGGTAGTTCTCTTATTTAACTACTTCGTATATTAAGGGAGGTTGTATAACTGGCACTCAGGTTCCATAGATATTGCTTGTCATTTTTTGGTTGCATTTTTCTAGTAAGATGAATGTTGTGAGGTTCATGTAGGTAAATCAACACTGCGTACTTTGCTACTTGTTTCAATGGGAAGAAGAGCATATGTTCAATCAACATTATGCATTAAAAAATGGCTTGATCTAAGTACCTCGTCCTACTTGTCTTCGGAACGATATTGAGCTGTCTCGTGACCCATTATTCAAAGATTTATCTAAAACATAGAGAGCTTTCGTTTAGTAATCAGCATTTAGAATGTTCATAGTGATTTCAAATTCATATATAAATCTCAAAAGACCTTGTTTTTGCCATCTCCATTTGTTTAGGCTATTAAATTTCCCTTTTTATCTTGTTTAGTTCTCAATGGATGTATTTTAATAGCCAATTTAAACTGCTTGTAGCCAACACATGTCGCAGCACAGTATGGCCAGACTGCTTTTCTTTGCCACGTTGTCTCCAAGTGGAATGCTGATGCTGATGTGCCAGATAATGATGGAAGAAGCCCCTTGCATTGGTATGGTTGCCGCTAAGTGGAACACAATCTCGCCTTCTTGGAATTGTTACTTATTAATTGATTTTTGGCTCCTTTTCATTTTTACTTCTAAGTGTCTAGGCTTGCATGCTTATTTGGAGACTGGATAGTTGGTTTTATTTGTTCCATTCCATAGTGTTCCTATAGATTTAAATATCACTTCGTACAATTTTGTCCTAGTTGCAAAATATGCGGGGTGGATTAAAATTACTTTTTGTCATGATAGTTCTCGAGTTGTTTGTTATGAAGATTTGTGAAGTTTGTTTTACCGTTTTCGATCTAGAGTCCAAGGTTACATAGGTTATTTTCTTTCCCATATTTCTTACTGAGAGTTCGTTACTGTTACATGGGTTATTCTGCAGCAAATTTTTTAGCGTGCTTATGTGGACCTTTGAATTTTTATCCTTTTTTTTCCTTCAGTATATTTTCAGAAGAGAGTTCTAATTTCGTCTATATTTTCTTCTCATAATTTGAGAAATTCAGGGCTGCATATAAAGGTTTTGCAGATTCTATTCGCCTACTTTTATTTCTAGATGCATATAGAGGACGGCAGGACAAAGAAGGTGGTTACAACCATAAGTTTTCTTTGAAATCCCCTTTGTATATTTTTTTAGATTAACCAAAAATTTCTTACATCTTCTCCTTCGTCTATCAGGTTGCACTCCTCTGCACTGGGCTGCCATCCGAGGTAATTTGGAGGCTTGCACTGTCTTGGTGCAGGCTGGAAAGAAAGAGGATTTGATGATTACTGACAAGACTGGGCTAACCCCTGCACAACTTGCTTCTGAAAAGAATCACAGACAAGTTTCTTTTTTCCTTGTAGGTATCTGTTTTACTTGTTTGTTGTGTAGCAATTTGTAGTCATACTGTTTATTTGATGCTTTTGTAGTGGCTGTACTGCTAGGAATAAATGGTAGTTGGATCATTCTGTTGGCCTATATTTTTTTGGCAGTTATGTGCATCTCATTTGACCTTTGCATACCTGGTGTAGTTAACTCTTCTTGTAGCTGTACTATATGAGTTTCTCCAAGCCTGTAGAATTCCTTACCCATTCAAAATGAGCAGCATTATGCTTAAACTATTGAGAACATTAGTTCAATACTTTGTCTGAATATCTGTCTTATAAACACTACTGTGCAGGGTAATGCTAGAAACCTTCTTGAAAAGCGTTGCGACGGAAGCACTCCCCTTGGAAAGTTGTCAAAGTTGGGACTCGCTCCAGTTCTTTGGATCATGATCCTGCTGCTTCTGCTCGTATATACAAATTCTGTTGTTTTGGGTAGTTATCCTGGTCCTCGAATCTCGCATCATATCAAGCAACTGTTCTGTGCATGATTATAATTTTATGAATTCTTTGGCCATTGCAGCATCCAATCTGCCAAAGTTAACAGCTGGGATTGGTTCGCTTGCATGGCTGGGTTTCCTTCTTGCAACTGCAGGACTATTTTTATTTTACCGCTGTAGCAGGTATAGGCTCACCCTGTCCTTCCTCGATTTCCTTTTTGTATAAAGTCTGAAAGTACCAAGTCTGCTTTTTGTTGTTGTCTGATTATTAGTATAGTGTATCTATGCAATACGTAAGTTGCTGATCCAGCTGGCGGTTGCAGATTAGGATTTTACATTATAGTATTCTAAAGCCAATTCTCTTGATGGTTTCTTTCATTTCACCTAGCCATTGCAGATTGGGATTTTAAGGCCTTCATTTCTTTGCAGCTTAATTTTCTGTTCTGAACTCCTATTTTTCCCCATAGTGGTATAATAATATCTTTGTATCACAAGTAGCGGGTGTTCTTATTGTTTAATAATGTAATTTTATATTTTCTGCAGGAAGGATCCANCTGGTCCTCGAATCTCGCATCATATCAAGCAACTGTTCTGTGCATGATTATAATTTTATGAATTCTTTGGCCATTGCAGCATCCAATCTGCCAAAGTTAACAGCTGGGATTGGTTCGCTTGCATGGCTGGGTTTCCTTCTTGCAACTGCAGGACTATTTTTATTTTACCGCTGTAGCAGGTATAGGCTCACCCTGTCCTTCCTCGATTTCCTTTTTGTATAAAGTCTGAAAGTACCAAGTCTGCTTTTTGTTGTTGTCTGATTATTAGTATAGTGTATCTATGCAATACGTAAGTTGCTGATCCAGCTGGCGGTTGCAGATTAGGATTTTACATTATAGTATTCTAAAGCCAATTCTCTTGATGGTTTCTTTCATTTCACCTAGCCATTGCAGATTGGGATTTTAA
>NC_025704.1:10869827-10873424 GCF_000633955.1 Camelina sativa
GTTCTCAAGTTTAAGTGACATATAGGTATGATTTCTAGTACGATTTTATGTTCAAGTGTCATTACTGGTTTTCTTACCCCTTTACAGGAACCACTGTTAAAAATAGAGCTAAACAACCCTGCTTTGCTTGCTGGGAATTGGACGCAACTCTGTGCAACATGCAAGGTACCTGCTCAAATTCTCTTTTATGTCTTTCTTGAATCGTAATAACAAATACTTAATCATGGATCTTACATCTTAAAATTTACTTCTTTTGGTCCGTTTTGTTTCATTTTATTCAGATTATCAGACCTCTTCGAGCTAAGCACTGTTCCACCTGTGATCGTTGTGTAGAGCAATTTGATCACCATTGTCCTTGGGTATCAAATTGTGTTGGAAAAGTAAGTACAGCTCCTGTCTTCCTATAATAGTTTTTGACATAAGTTGACAAAATTGGGGTAGACGGATCTTTCTTATTACTAAATCTTTCTTATTCTTCCTTGTCTCTTTTGATGTGACATTACTTACTGTTCTTTTCGAAAAAGCTTAGACGATCTTAATTATTAGAGTGGTATTTTTGTGTTGCATATTTGGGTATAGAGATCGCCGGAGATGTTTCTTGGTGTCATAGTACCTCTTCTGTTCATTTTGGTTGCTAGTGGTTTGATTTCTTACTCTTGCAGCTCGAGCTTGATACTATTCTGTGATACTTATCTGTGGATTGTGCTTGTTTTCCATTAACCTATTTTGCAGAAAAACAAGTGGGAATTTTTCCTTTTTCTTCTACTTGAAGTTCTAGCGATGCTGATAACTGGTGGTGTTACTCTTGCAAGTACGTTTATAGTGGAGGATGCCCTTTATTTGTGATATATAAATCTAGAGAAAACTTTCGGATGAAAAATGTAAATGATATATACATGCAGGAGTCTTGAGTGACCCTTCAGCTCCATCGTCTTTTGGAGCATGGATGAGCCATGTCGCTAGTAATCATGTGGGTGCTTTATCCTTTCTGCTGGTGGAATTCTGCCTCTTCTTTTCTGTTGCTGTCTTAACAGTTATACAAGCGTCACAAGTGAGTCCTCATTCCTTTTTCCTTATTTGCATGTCTTTGTTCCTCTTGTGACCTAGATGGTTTAAAGACTCTGTTCACTTACCCAGATAATTCATCAGTAGAACTCCAGAGTAAAACTCACAAGTAGACTAGATACTTCCATTTCATGGGGGAATGTTTTTCCTCATCCTGAAGATTGATCTTTTTCCCTTAACCTTTACAGATATCAAGGAACATAACTACAAACGAAATGGCTAATGCCCTGCGGTACAGCTACCTAAGAGGTCCAGGTGGTCGCTTCAGGAATCCGTATGATCTAGGGTGCAGACGAAACTGCTCGGACTTTTTAGTAAAAGGTTATAACGAAGATATTGAGTGTCATGAAGAAGACGCAACACAGAGACAAGAGGGTATTAGCATGATGCAAATGCAGCGGAATCCAGAACTTCAAAATGGCAATGGGCACGTCGCTATCAATGTTAACCCGGTACATAATTCACAGTCAACACATGGTCATTCTTCCAACTGCAGCCATAGCCATAATAGTAAGTCAAAGACTGATAAAGTTCCTGTGGGGTTGGGACTTGGTCTTGCTCGCAACCCAACCCGACCTGTTGTACCTCCATGATAGGGGCTTGTCCCAAATGTTCCTTATATGTGCATTTGTGTTGTAAGAAACACGTGTGTGCTGATACATTATCATTAACACAAGTAACTCAAGGTTCTGAACCATGGATTTCTTTTTTTCAGAATTAGATTGTTTCCATTTAGTTAATGTCCTTTCTCTAGATTACCTATGTCTTCTTCTATTATTATATAGGGATGTTCTCTTATGTAAGAAGGCATCCAAAAACGGTCGGGAGAGACCTTGTTCTCTTTTGGGGGTTGTCAAGTTTTATAAAGAGAGTCTCTTTGAAGTTACATCCCTGGTTTATGGTTTTATTCTATCATGTGCTCTCCTCGAGTCATTGACGAGGTCATTCTCTGATTTCAGGTGAAGATAGTAATATAAAATAAATGGTTTGTACATTATGTTTTACTGAACTGAGCTGTGCCTTTTTTCAAAACATATTCAAATTGCAAATTGATCGCAACAAACACATCATTACATTTTATATGTAACAACGAATTACAAGAGAATGACTGACTCCACACCAAAATCTTGTGGAGGTCATAAGAAAAGGAAAAAGAAGGTAAAACTCAAGTAGGTGTGTTGTGTATGAATGTCTCACGCCAAAGGAAATACGAGTCAAAAGACTCAAAACCAATGAATATAGTCACAAGACTCCCAACTCACCCTAAGACAGAAGATGAAGAAGAATCTGCATGATATCTTTGCTTCACTCCTCGCCAAATCAACCGTATGAATGTTACACAAACAAAATAGAACATATATGTCGTTTATATATGTTTCTTTCTCTCTACAAAAATCTGAGTTTGAAATCCTATACCACAAGACAAAACCTGCAAAGATAAATATGTGGTTAGATGAATTAAAACTCAAGTACCATCCAGAATGTGAACAATTCGTTTCAGGTCAAACAAAAAAAGCACTGCCTATAACAGTTGCAATTAGTAAAATAATACTTACAGAATACGATGACAGTGCAAGTTTGGTCAAAGTTATTTCATTGATCTTAAACCAATGCACATAAGGGTCAGACCTAACACTAGCCAACAACACTCTTTGTATCAGACCTAACAATAGTGTTATATATATGTACCATGGTATGTACCTTTAAAATGAAGCTTGTTCAACATAATGACCAAAATCATTGTGTGCCACTTTAACCACGTTGGATTCCTGTATTTGACATATGAAAAATATTTGCAGTCCTCCTGTTTAATATATCTTCCAACTGGTCTGAAGAGATCCCATTTCTCCATTGTTCTGCTTCATCTATCTCATTAAATATATGTAATATCTCTTCCAGGTGAAACCTTAGATCTGCAGCAATGAAATAGGATCATATTGAACATCATGTCTTATGTTTTTCAAAATTCAGTATTGAGCTAGAGCACGTAGTACCTCGTAATGTATTGCCTGCCACATAGTCTTCACTTATTATCGCAACAACATCGTCCCTACAAGTTCCAGCTAACTCAAATTTCTCCATTGCAGCTTCTAAACTCTCTCGCCAGATTGGTTGGTCCAGTTTGTACTCCATGATAGATCTCTCGTACAGTATAGTACACAATAAAACATCTACCATTGACTTTAACTTAAGCCTTCCTGCTTCGTTTTCGGGGTTATCTTGAGTTGAGCTACCCGGCTTGGTTTCCAGATTTTTCAACACTTCCATAGAGATTTTGATATTGCTTTCGGCGCATTGATAAAACTGTACTACATCTGAATATGGCCATGTTTTCAAATCAAGTTGACTGACAAGCACATAGTACCATGAAAGTCTTGCTTCCTCAAACTGCTGCAGACCTACTGCCAGGAAGACTTCAAACAAATCCGACTTTATTTTCATGGCCTCTTTGTACTTTTCTTTTGCTTTTGTGTGCTCCCTTTGAACGCATTCATAAGCAGTTTTGAGTTGTTCAGAGCCAGATTCTCCAGA
>NC_025704.1:10874420-10886838 GCF_000633955.1 Camelina sativa
CTTTGAACGCATTCATAAGCAGTTTTGAGTTGTTCAGAGCCAGATTCTCCAGAAACACCTCGTAGGAGGCTCAACCTTTTTCGTGCCCCTGACAAGTGCACATTTCCCAACTTTAACAATGATCGTGCTGCCACTTCTTGGAATTGCTGAGCTGCTTTGTCAAAAGGCCCTTGAGCTGCATCAGACGTTACAACCTCCTCCATAGCTTCTGAATTGAGTTTCATCCCAAGTTCTTGAAGATTCAAGCATGTATCAGAAACAACGCCGGCCTGGATCTTAAAGAGCCGAGCAAATTCGATCATCCAATCCTCAACTTTACACCCACCTTTTCCATTTACCTTGGTCTTAAAAGAATCAGCGGATATTTTGAGCTTCTTCATCTCAACTAATCTTCCAAAAAAGGGATCCTGCTCAGGACTAACTTCCACTACATAAAATCTCATAGTGTTCAGTGACCTTGCTGACACCTCACTCATTCTTAGCTCTTCATCTGTTGTGATTGTCACTAAATCTCCTTCTTGGTCCTTGTACTTAATATGAACTGCCCTTAAGCCAGGGAAACGCTCATGAACAACTTCCCTAAGTTGAAGAAGTGTGCAGTTTATAGGCACTTTAGCCAATCTTATGTCATCAGAGTATACGAATTTCACAGCCATGTTTACATTTTCACCACTTATCTCCAAAAGTTTCTCCTCAATTATTACTTTTTCCTGTTCCTTGCTCGTATCACTTCTCTTCTCCGACTGCTGTTTCCCTTTTACTTTCTTTTTATTCTGCTTATCGATAATCTTTTCTTTGCCCTTATCAGCTGCAAGATTGTTGTTATTCTTCTGCTTTGTCTCTACGTTATCACCCTCGCTCTTCTCTTGCACTTGATTGCTCTTTTTAGGTTTCTTCACTCGTGCCTTGCGAAGTTTAGCCCACAGTGCAGGGGAAGCCTCAACAGGTTCAACATAATCTGGAGGCAACTCTATCACGGAATCTTTGACTGTTAACCCTTTGCCCTCTAAAGTTCTCTTAAGCTTGTCAGAAATTTCAGATGCCATAGGATTCTTCGGATCCAGCTTCGAAACCATACAAACATCTTTCAACGCCAAATCCAACTTATTCAAGGCCTCATAACATCTAGCCCTCTTCAACAGTGCTTTGCTATAATCAGGAGTAACACTAAGTGCTAAATCACATTCATGAATGGCTTTGGCAAACTCGCCCGGTTCCAATTGCATATAACAAGAAGCCATATTAGCCCGAACATGAGAAACCTCTACATGGTCCTTAGGAAGTATCTTGATTGCTTCACCATATTTAAACATTGCACCATAATAATCTCTCTTCTGAAACAGCTTGTTCCCTGCTTCCTTCAACCCTTGTGCTTTCAAAACAAAATCAAAAGTTTCAACCTTTGAACCATCATCCACTAACTGACTATGGCTAGTCTCAGCAGCATCTGTAGATTTCTCCTCAATCTGCTTCTCCATGGATTTCAAAAGACAAGCAAAAGTATCAACCTTTGAATCATTATCATCCACTGATTGACTTTGGCTAGTTCCAGCAGCATCTGCAGTTTTCTCCTCATTCTGCTTCTCCATGGCTTTCGAAACACAATCAAAAGTTCCAACCTTTGAATCGTCATCCACTGATTGACTTTGGCTAGTTTCAGCAGCATCTGCAGTTTTCTCCTCATTCTGATTCTCCATGGCTTTCGAAACACAATCAAAAGTTTCAACCTTTAAATCATCATCGACCGACTGACTTTGGCTAGTTTCAGCAACATCTGTAGATAGCTCCTCATTCTGCTTCTCCGTAGATTGCAAGACAAAATCAGAAGTATCAGCCTTTGAATCATCATCATCCACTGATTGACTTTGGCTAGTTTCAGCAGCATCTGTACATTTCTCCTCATCCTGCTTCTCCTTGGCTTTCGAAATACAATCAAAAGTATCAATCTTTGAATCATCATCAACCACTAATTGACTTTGGCTAGTTTCAGCAGCATTTGTAGAACTCTCCTCATTCTGCTTCTCCATGGCTTTCAAAACAGAATCAGAAGTTTCAACCTTTGAATCATCATCCACTGGTTGACTTTGGCTAGTTTCAGCAGCGTTTGTAGAACTCTCCTTATTCGGCTTCTCCATGGCTTTCGAAATACAATCAAAAGTATCAGCCTTCGAATCATCATCTACTGATTGACTTTGGCTAGTTTCTGCAGTTTCAGCAGCATCTGCAGTTTTCTCCTCATTCTGCTTATCCATGGCTTTCGAAACACAATCAAAAACTTCAACCTTTGAATCATCATCATCCACTGATTGACTTTGGCTAGTTTCAGCAACATCTATAGATTTCTCCTCATCCTGCTTATCCATGGCTTTCAAAACAGAATCAAAAGTTCCAACCTTTGAATCATCATCATCCAGTAATTGACTTTGGCTAGTTTCAGCAGCATCTGCAGATTTCTCGTCATTATGCTTCTCCATGGCTTTCAAAGCACAATCAAAAGTTTCAACCTTTGAATCATCATCATCCACTAATTGACTTTGGCTTGTTTCATCAGCATCTACAGATTTCTCCCCATTCTGCTTCTCCATTTCAAATCCCCCAGAAGCAAAACAACGAGAGAAAGATTCCAAATTTTTCACCAAGGATTTGCTACTACATGAGAAGACGATTCTATGCCGGGGGCTTCTAAGAGAAACTAACCAAAGGTCTGGTAATAAAACAGTGCACACGATATTAGAGTATATAATTTACAAAAGCCCTAAGGGATTACAAGATGGACAGAACACGAAACCTGTGTCTACCTCTTATGAATCGAGATCCCTAAACGGCAATTTCCCCTGGAGCTGTGTGTGGGAAGATTAAACGGGTTCTCTCGGGAAACAGATTTGAAAATTTTCTGGAAAAAAAAAGATGAAGGAAGGATGAAGAAGACGATGTTAAAAAAGAAAAAAAAAAAAAAAAAATGAAAGAGGAAGAAGAAGATTGGACCATGTGGCTCAGCACATCTGTAACGAGATAGCTTTGTCGTAAAGCCACGACGACTCGTTTCAGCCTAATACAACCCCCATTGCCATTTCATTAAAATGTAATAAATTCGGAAAGGTATGACGAAGAAGAAGATAAATCGAATCAAATCCCACTTTTTTGACACGTGTCGAATCTTTACACTTTACAACGAATTAAATACTTGGGGAATGTATATTAATTCTGTTTTTGTTTATGATGACTTAATTATTACTATTGTTTATGTGTACGTTAATGTTGTTGTATGAATTATGATGATGTTAGAAAACGCTTTAAACCAAGAATTCATGTGTTCTATTTACTGTGATGGTCTTTATTTTAAATTTTTTTTTCTAATGGTTAGTGATTGCCGAAGAGACCATCTTGTTACAAATTTATTTGAAATAAAATGTGTAATATAATATCCAACACTTCCATATGTGTTTTTTTAAGATTAGCTTAGGTTCTTGATCGGACTCGTATGTTTTGAGAATATCAAGAATTTGTATTCAATTTATACTTTTCATATACTGCCTCTGTCTCACCAAGATTGAAGTTTTAAACTTTTACACAGTTTAAGAAAACAATGATTACTGAATTTAAATATATATTTTTCTTTGATTAAAGGAATATTATTTAATTTTAAACCAATAACAATTCAAGATCTTAAATGTTTTCAATGATTACTTCTTGAAATCTACAAAACATCAATCTTTGTGGAACAAAAAAAATATCCTAAAACATCAATCTTTGTGAGACAGAGGGAGTATTGTTTTTTTTTTGACATCATACTTTTTCATTGCTTGAAGTAGTCACTTTAATATTTTTTTGCAACATAATCTTATACTAGATGAAAGCATGGTCCAACCATGCAAGTTGGTGAATAAATTAACAAAAAAAAAAAAAAGTCATGGGAAACGGGGTTCCAATCCCAAAACTAGAGAGATTCAAATCGATCGATTTGCTGGAGTCTAAGTGAGTTTATTCGAATGAAAATGACGATGATGATGAAAACTAAGATGGGAAACGCAAAGCTCATAAAAACAACTTAGTTCTAACAGTGTAGTTTTAATTTAGATTACAACGTTGGTAGACACACGTTTAAGGATCTTGATTCACCACTATATATGGGTAGGCAAGTTGTGTTTCAATTGTCATTTGCAAGTTGGTGGTGATCTCCACATATAAATTGATTTGTTGTCACATATATATATCACCAATATTTTTACCGTCACACTATGGCCTATGTGCTATATAGCAAAAAAAGTAATGTGCTACCACTAATTCGTCACAGTTTTGCATATAAACTCCGACGCCATTGCAAATTTGGCCGCGAATTTGTCAAAAACACACAAGACATCAAAATTACTTGTTTAATGAGGTAGGCTCAATCTCAGCTCGTTCCCTATCTATTCTCAACTCACTTCCACTTGCAAGAAAATATTCAAATTTAGTTATAATCTTTATCAAAATTTGGCTTTACCATCGATTCTCAGTATCTTATCTCGTGTAAAGGAGAATGTGGAACAAAATTTGCATCATCCAGCCTCAATAATGGAAAAACACATTCAAAAGAACTCATATATTATGATAACGAAGAAATAGAAACTTCATAAACTATAGTCGCACATACCCAAAAAAGTCTAGTTTGACTACAAGAAAACATGCTTAGTAAAAGCTAATATAGATTCAGCTAATTTGCTTTGTCGTAAAGCCACGACGACTCGTTTCAGCCTATACAACCCCATTTTAGTATAAAATCATGAGTATTTACATAACAGTATTTGTATCTTATTAAATTTAATAAATTGGGAAAGGTATGACGAAGAAGAAGGAGTATCGAATCACATCACACTTTGTGTACACGTGTCGAATCATTTTTTACAGCGAATCTTTTATTAATTGTGTTGTTGTTGTATGAATTATGATGTTGTATCTCACGTCGACACGTGTATTTGGATAGAGTCCAATGTTAGACATTTTTTACCTTAGCTGTTAATCTGATGGGCTAATGTTGGGCCTCACTTTTCTTTCTGAACAAACGTTGTAGGCTTGGTTCCCTTTTGTGGTTTAAAATAAAAGCGAAACACTTATGAGAAAAAAAAAAAGTTGTATGAATTATGATGATGAATTGATGTTAGAAAACGCTTCAAACCAAGAATTTATGTGTTCTATTTTTTTCTTTTCTTTTTTACTACTTTTCATGTGTTCTATTTAATATGTTGGATTGATAGTCTTTATTTATATTTTTCTAATGGTTAGTGATTGTTGAAGAGTTACAAATTTAATTGAACTAAAATGTGTAATAATATCCAACACTTCTATATATTTTTTTTAAGATTAGCTTTGTTGAGAATATATTGTTTTTTCTAGAAAAAACATAAAAGTATAGCTCTAAAAAAAAGTTTGCAGACAGAAACCCTTGTGTCTAGTGTCTATGTAGGCCTCGCTACGACAGATAATCATACTTTTTTTTTAATTGTTAAAATGAAAATAAATTTTGATCGTGTGAAGTTTTTATTGAAAATACTTATTTTTTAATTTAAAAAATGAGTACTTCAAACAATCAAAAATAAAAAAGTGAGTAATTCAAACAATGAAAATAAGTACACATAATCATATTTTTTTTCATTGTTTCTAGTACTCATTTTGTTTGAAGTACTCATTTAATACTTCATTTTCAATCAGTACTTCAAACAATTCGTCACAATTTTGCATATAAAATCCGAGGCCATTACAAATTTGGCCACAAATTTATCAAAAACACAGAAGACATGCATCATACTTAACTGGCCACAAATTTATCAAAAACACACACAAAATTTGCATCATCCTCAATAATGGAAAAATCTTATGATAGAAAACTTAATAAAATATAGTCTCAGTACCCAAAAAGTCGAGTTTGACTACAAGAAAACATGCTTAGTAAAAAGCTAATAGATTCAGCTAATTTGCTTTAGATAGTAAGAAGATCATCCATAATTCCTAAACTCCTAATTACACCAATTGCATAAGGAAAAATTCCAAAGAAAAAATTAAGGAAGAATTCGAGCATGTACACTTGCGACACTAAAATCAAGTCCTAATTATCTACACAAAAATAGTTCATCAATACACTGCGCCCAAAGAAAACCCTAAAAAAAAATATTTCCTTCGCACGCAAGAAAATAAAAGGAAAATTGAAGAAAACCTAGCTCCTTGTCAAATCTTGATCTTTATGCAATTCGAAGAAACGGCTGAGACGTGGACGGAACTCAGGACGGCGAATGTCATGAAAAGACGGCGGTTTAACAAGATTCGCCGCTAAACATCTCCTAAATCTCTCCGCCTCAACACTACCAATCTTGGCAAGCGAATTAATCAACGCCAGCTTCCTCAGATTCAACCCAACACTAACCCTCACCGTATCATCACCGCGGTTCGAAGAAGCTAGGGTTTTGGATCTCTCGTGTTCTAACCGGCGGTGAAAAGCGCACCGGAACGAACCAGGGTGCGTCGTAGGAGAGCACAAACACTTTCTCTTCTGATGATGGTTGTTAGAAGAAAGAGCGACGACGGAGGAGGAGGGTTTGTTGGGGATGTTACCGGAAGAAGAAGAAAACTTTAAACGGAGGTTGAGATTGTTGCAAGGAGAAGGAGATCGTTGACGATGATTGTGAAATCTCTGGGAAGAAGAGAGAGGACGAAGAACTGATCGGCTTGATCTTCCAGTAGCCGCCATTATTACTGTGTGCAGTAAGAGATCGATGAGAGAGCGAGAGCGAGAGAAGCGTTTTGGATTTGGTTTGTTTTTGGAGTTAAATGTAAGGAATTAATGTATTGGACGAAGAAGAGGATTAAGGATAGAGAGAGTCCCGTATGATTCGCATCATATCTATTTATGGGGTCGGTCTATCTAATCCTATATACGTAGAGATCTCTGGCGGTTGCAAAATCGTGACCAGGGTCAATACTGTCATTTAATGTCTCCTTTATTATTAGTATTAACTTTTTTTCCTAACTAGAATTAAAACCAGAGTCAATAAATAATATACTTTAATGTACCTTTTACATTTACATTTACATTTACAGTTACCTTTTAATAAGTTTGAATATTCATTCATGCATGGTGGAATCTTTTAATTAATGTGTGTATATAGACAGATGTTTAAGTTATTATTTATAATAAATGTATATATATATATATATTTAATTCATAATTATAATTATGATAAATGTGTTTATATACTGCAGAATTGGCTATCAGTTTCGAAAATGTAATCAACCTGTAAAATTTATGTTTTTTAACTAACCCAAGAAAAAATTATGTTCTGAATATTTTGGTAGATGTTTTTTTTTTAATAGCATATTCTTTATCTCCAATATATTTTTAGATAAACTAAACTTTTATTTATCTCTAATCGTTTAGATAAATATGATTCATAAGCTTACAAAGCCATACCACAAGAAAAAGCTAATATTATCCACAATTACATTCGATTTCGTTATTCGCTAATATTATCCACAGTTATTTCTGATACTGTAATCTGCTAGTATCTGATACAAGATCCTCCTATACGATGTTACTTCATTGATTGATGATGTTAACGATTCACCATTTTATCGTTAAATATATACTATGATAGTGACAACTGATGGAACCGGGACACAATTTAACCAAAACTAAACCAAACCGAACTTAAACCGAAATGCCTTCTCAGTAGTCACTAGTCAGTATATATATTTACCGAAGCTAAAAAATAACCCACAGAGAAGGTGTCAGAGACAGATGCACAAGCTTGAAGCTTTACCATTAACAACAATTTGGGTTTCAATTCATTTGCAACTATGCAACAACTAGGATAAGGCAGTGAACAAAATTACCACTGCTCTTTTCGTTTTTGCCAAAATTTACCATTCCTTTTACCTATACAATAATAAAAGTCTACATGTCTTTTTCTTTTCTCAAAAAAGAAAGAAAGAAAAACAAAACCTATGAGTCTTCCTTAGTGAACGTCTGAGGCTCACTGCTAGCAAATGCCAACCATAAAACAGTCCCCGTTACATAGAAGAATATTGATGGCACGAATAGAGACATCTACGCAATAATCAGAAACGCTGAGTTACTAAGTAATCAAGATTACTGAACGTCAATCAAGGTAAGGTTAGCCGCAACTTACAGTCCAAGAATGGGTCGAGTCCAGGAGAAAACCAGTTAAGGCCACTCCTACAATTCCAGGTACTGCCCCCACTGTGTTGGTAAGACCCTAAAATAATTATAATAGAAAAAAAGATCACTCACTGGCATCAAGCAAGGCTCATATGGTTTATTTATGAGAACTATTATACCAGAAGTATGCTTGCATATTCGGGTGAGATATCCTGATGAGTACAATAAAGTCCTGTAAAAAAAAACCATGGTGCTTGTCATTCCGGTACAATAAACTCTTATACGTGCATCTTCTTTACATAATGTTACTTGAAGATTCTTGACGAGGATAGAAAAATAGATATCTCCAGTTACCTGATAAAGCAAAACTTGATAGGGCCAAGCCTGCTGTCAAGATTCCTACAATTTCCCACGGTGGCAATCCAATGTCCACAGATGAAAGTGTCATGCAGATCGCTGGTGACACAAACGCAATCGTTTGACAAATCTTGCGGACCTACATGGTAATTCCCAAGGAGTTTACATATCAAAGTGACGACAGGTTGATCTAGATAACTGGGTAACCATTGGTGCAAAATGAGAAAAAGGAATCAAGAACACTTCGATAAGTGCGTATAAAATAATAGATCTACAAGAGCCTTCATGCTAAGACCCTTTTGGTTTGTTACAAGGGGTAGGTACATACAAAGAGAAGAGATGTGATTTAATACCGTGGTAGTCTCAACTCCATTAGTAATTAAGTAGTCAGCAAATTGTGAAGCGAGACTTGTCACGACAATCGAAGCTAGTGGAGGAAGGATGGAAACCTGATCTTCATACCCACATATAAATTTCATAATGTTATACCTTTGCAAAATGCAAGCTGAACTGATTTTTCAATAATCCAGGGAAAACAGAATATAAAAGACAGTTTTATACGTACCCAAGCAGCTTCTGTCAAATTTAGATCCAGTGCCTCACTGCATACCGGAAGTATAATCAGAATTACTCTCTTCATCAACAAAGATACAGAACAAAGAGAAAGAATACTGCTATAGCCATAACTGTTTCTTTTAGAGAACAATTTAAACGTAGTTTAATCTAAATCATAGGCCCGGAGAATTTGTATCAGAAAATATGAGCCATGAAGCCACAAAATACATTAAGCATCAATTAGGTCTTGAAAGAAGAACACATCATGTACAAATTAAGTTAAAAATCTTAAAATTTCAAGCTGCAGACTTTCAACAAATTGGGCAGCTACAGCATTGCCCAGTAAAATCTAACATGGTGAACAGGAACACGCAATTACCTGAAATAAGTAGGTAGCCAAGATAAACAGGTGTAGTGACCCCAACTTCCACAAAAGTGAGTGTATATCATCGCCCAAACAGCTGAGCTTTGGAAAAACGACTTCCATGGAATCTCCTGTAGTAAGTCACCCAAAAAATGAACCATCGACGTAGAGCAAACTATAAGGTTTTGGGGTTTTAAAACCATTTTTTGGAGGCCATTTTGGCACCATTTTAGGGACATGGTTTTGAACCAAGTGAATGCAACTGGAATACAATCCTACTCCACCTTCGCTAGAGGGTTATGCAATTCTCCTATTATATATATTGCAACTACGTATTTACAGTAGAAACAGTAGGCTTGACAAAGTGAACTATCGTTAAATTCAACCTCATCAATTAGAAATGAAATAAAGACAAAGCCATACATAGGCATAACATTAGAAGACTAACCTTCAATGAGTTCCCCATCTCTTCGTGTGTAGTGTTTTCTGATTTATGCGAAGTAGAGATCTCATTACCTATCAAACAAAGGGAAATCTTGATTTTCATTGGTGTTTAAATATCTATGATCTAAACCATTAACTGAGAGAAGTATTAACTAATAATTATAATAGCCGGAAAATAAACAGACAACAAAAGATGATTTGACTACGTCTACATTCATAGAATTGCTTCACTCCGAATATAGTATATGCTTCAGTTCGAGATGATATGAACTAAATAGTTGGTTAGAGAAGGATTTACAAGTAATTCTCATTTGTTACTCTTCTGTTTCACATATAGAAAAAAAAGAAACGACTTTGGGATGAATTTCACAATATAATCTTGGACAAAACGACACAGTAAGTAAATGTGTAATAAATACAACTATGATACATCTAAGCTCCCTGTTTCAAGATGAAATTAAGTTTGAATAAGGAAAAAGGAAGGAGAAACCACCTTCATATGAAACTTCTTCTTTATTAAGAAACTGAAACCCGACGAACCTTCAACATATAGGGGAAAAAATGAGAACACATATATACTAAAATGGCATGCCGCCATGCTGGCATCATGGTACGAAGATGAAACAGATAAAGTCAGCCATCAATCTATTCTCATTTGATGTATAAGAATAGTCAGAACAACAATGTTGTGAAAGTGTGTAGTCAGCAATCGATTAGACTTACCAGGCAACACCAAGGACACCAAACAAGTAAAAGACAGATTCCCAATTGAAGGTTTCGATAATGGGAGGAGCCAAGAGAAGCCTGCAGGGATAATAACGTTAGGTCCTTGCAAGTCTCAAAACTGAGCATTCGTCTTGGTTAGAGTATTAACCAAATAAAACACATACTTTATAAGTCATATAGTTTAAGACTTTAAGTATCACATTAAAATTATACCCCAAAACACTTCCCAAACTCAGTCCTCCAAAAACAAAGCCTACCGCCCTTGAGCGCTCCTTAACAGGTATCGTCCTGTACTCAGCAATTGAATGGCACAATCAGGATATGAAAAAGGGGGCGAAAAGCTATCACGCGTCCAGCCATAACTTTAAGTATAAAGGGACTAAATGCATGTACACGTAATTTCAGCAATAGTAAAGAATGAGTTTCCGTACGTAAAAACGTCAGTTCCTGAATACTAACATCCCATGGGCGTTGAATGAACAACCATGGAAACATATGGGTTTTTCTCATATTTAGATCCTGGACTAATTTTTTTGAAAAAAGAGAACGCTGCATAAGCAGTTAAACACACATCATCTATATTTAAGTAACTATGATCACTCTTAAAATTTTCTCCAGATTAATACATGCCTGGCGATAAGGTCTGTCGCAGCTGATGGGGATACACCTTCTCCTATTCCCACCTGGAGTTACAAATCTCTGTGTTAAGACAAAGACATATTGTAAGGCTAGAGCAGGGTGGGGGGAAGGGGAAGGAAAGAGTTTAAGAGTGTATTCAATTCATTACAAGTTTGAAGAACTACGGAATTAGTAACAAAAGAATGCCTCTAAAAATCAGAGTGATTGACTTAATAAGTAATGTGATGCGATAAACATGTGAACAGGCTTACCAAAATTCGAGAAAAGATTAAACCAGGCATGAATCCAGCAAGCAGTGGAACAAGAGCTGTAGCAAAGGACCATGTAAATACACCAATCTCAAGCACTTTTCTGCATTCGGATAAGAAAAAAAAAGAAGGACACATCAGAGGATCAGACAAAATGAGTCCTTATTCCAAAACTTGGAAGAGCCTGATAAAAGGAAAACAAACCTGCCGCCAAAAATCTTGGAAAGCCAGCCTCCAGGCAACTGGCTCAAGGCATAACCCCAAAAGAAAGATGACTGGACCAGACCGGCCACAGATGAGCTCCATCCAAACTGATGCGACATTGGTATTATAGCAATACTCAAGTTCACCTGCAAAATTCTCACCAACACAATATACTTTAGTCAAATGATATGGTCCTCACAGTCATCATCTATCATCTGTTCATATCAATACCACATATATCACCTAAAAAAAGAAAAGGATCCTGAACAACTACAAGAAAAAGCTAACGCCTTTACTAAACTGAAGTCCAAATTGACAATACCCTGATCATATTATCTCATGTAAGCTAACCTAAAGCCATACCAGAATTGCCCATAAGAGAAAGAAATGAAATTTGTTACAATTGAAAAAAGGAGAAACCTTGTCCATATTGCAGATAACAAAGGCGAGGGAAGTAGCGCCGATGAGCTTATATCTCTGAGGTACGTTTTTCCATGGAGGCCAATTCTGTTCAGAACCCGTTTCAGTTTCGGTACTGAGAACTTCGGAATCGGAGCTCGGAATCGTAAGCTGAGGTTTAGGGTCTTCGATAGGATTCTTAGGAGGAAGCTTCTTGCTCTCTCTGACTCGTTCGGTACCACTGGCGGAGCACTTAACCCTTGATTTGATAAGATTGTGGTGGTGGTGATGGCGGGGGAAGATGGTGTAGAGGGAGAGGAAAGGTTGATTATG
>NC_025704.1:10887533-10888554 GCF_000633955.1 Camelina sativa
TTTTTTTTTTTTTTTTTTTTTTTCAAAATATACGGTGAGATTAAATTAGTGATTAGAAAATGTTTATGTGGACCGGTTTGAATAATAATATAAAATACAAATACATACAATAAAAATGAATATATGTAAATTAGATAATTAAAAATTTTGTGGTGTGAGTTTTGTTTTCAGAATTTTGAATGTTCTTAATTTTGTTTAGTTTAAATTTAAAAACGTGGAAATTTCAAGATTGTTTTGTTTTGGGGAATTGGCAGAAATAACATAAAAAAAACTATAATTAATTGGGTGACTACTCTAACCATAAGGAGTTAATATACTCTGTATTTTGTATAATATTTCCCCTCTTACTCTCGTTGCATGCCCAACAGTTGCCTATCGTTCAGAAGGCAAAGAGTTGATGGTTAGAGTAGACCTTTGATATCCCGCTCACTCCGAAAACTCGATTCATTTGGACTAAAAAAATATCTGATAGGCGATTCTCCCTTTTTTCTTCCTCTCTTTGTCCATGTTTTAATCTTCCGACTGCTGCGTAGTAGATCCTCCTATATCTGCAAATTAAGAGGGTTGAAGACGCCAGCTTTACCCAAGGAATTTGCAGGAGAAATCGACAATCTCGAGGCAATAATCGGAATATCGCGTACCCAGTCAAATTCCCTCCCGGTGAACAATTCCGAGTAAGTCTGTGTCTATGTTAGTTGGGTGAATCACAAATCTCGCTAGTTATGATTAGACGTGTAGATGAACTAGGAGCAGCCGCCGTCACTAGATCCGGCGTTTAGGGGTTAACGAAAACGGAAATATTAGATGTGTTGAAAGTGGATACAGTTTGGTTTTAAACTAAACAAACTCCTTGTTTGGTAGTCACTTACATAATTTAGTTGCAGTTACCATGAGGTGTCGATAGATACATTCAGTGCCACCTTGGTCCCAATACACGTATTGTCCATACTATTTGTTGACTCAAATTAGAAGATAACTAATTTCAGAATGTTGGTGAGTTGCAGAGGTATCTGGAGATGGA
>NC_025704.1:10898066-10998733 GCF_000633955.1 Camelina sativa
ATATGTTCGTGAAGTGCCATAGAAGAGAACTCGAGTTACTAATTACATAGCCAAGCAGGGTATTTTATTAATATTACACAAAAAACAAACCATTGTGCCAGTGAGCATTACAACACTATATACACCATAGACGATTTAGCAACCAGATACAAATATATGAACAGAAGTAGAGGTGCTTATACTTCAAAATAAAGTGGTATACACCATCCTTGGATATACCAAATTATTTTGAGTCAAAAATTGCCCCTGTCACCGATACTATATACATCATTGCACTGGTTGCTTCCATTATTTATGAACACATCCAAAAGACCATCGCTCCGCACATACTACGTACCCCATTGCTGTAGATAACTACTTATATGGCGTTTTTGCAAGATGCCTTGTTGTGCCCTGTGCGGCAAAAACGGGAACATCTCCTTGTTGATTTAGGGCGCGGACGCTGCATTAACGTAACATAAATAGAGATTGTCTAGCATTAATGGAACACAGCAAGGGATAAGTACAACTACGTTTTCACACTAATAAAACAAACCTTGAACTCTCCTCTAGACAAGATCCTGATTTTTTTGGGTCTACCTGGTGGACGGCGGGAACGTGGTGGGTTAAGGTCACCCCTGGTTCCAGATGCAGCATCCGCCGTAGTATGACCACCAACAGATGGAATTGGATATATCTTCTCTTCGTATGAGTGGCGGATAGTCTCCTCAAAGTAAGCTGTGTCAACGAATGTATCTATAGACACACCTAAACGCGTTGCGGCTGCTATGACATGCGGACAAGGTATGCTCAAACACTGAAACTCGTTGCATGAGCATGTCCCTTCAACCAATTTAACAGTGAAGCATTCTCCACTCCTTATCTGGACTTGGAACTCAAAGTCACTAATAGGCCGAACCGCCATAGACATGGCACTTTCGAAGTTCTCCTCAACAATTTCACGACACTTTGAAGCTATTACTGAAGCGGAACGTGCAGACCTAGCTCGGCGTATAGCAAACCATTCCATCACTGTCGTCCTGATGTATTCTAACATACAAATGAGGGGATATTCTCTGGCCTCTTTAAGTACTTGGTTCCATGACTCTGCAATGTTACTGTCCATGATATTGTACCTCTTCCCTTGCGAATGAACCCTGGTCCAGTGTGTGAACCCTGTAAAAATATATTCATGACTTATCTCTGTTAATTGAATACAGAGTAAGTTAGATTGAAACAGAGTTGACCAAGTGCTTACCAATGTCCACTAGATAAGCTGCACAACCAGGGTTAACTCGTTGAATTTCCAAGAATTTTTTGTTGAAATCTTCAATGACAAATGCTCTAGCTGCCGAAGACATTAGACCAGCCAGCAACTGGGGCTTGTATAGATGGCGCACATTGCGCCAAAGATGCACCGTACAGGCTGAGTGGTGCGCCTCAGTGTATACCTAAAATGGTATAGTGATTAGTATTTCAGCAGAGGTGTTTTAAAAACTATATGTTACAAAAGAACAGACGTTAATTCTTAACAATTACCTTCCGCAACCCAGTATATATGCTGTTGTGTCGATCTGAAATGAAAACTAAGTCGGTGGTGTCGTGTACAAATGTAGAAAGGCTCCTGAAAAACCACTCCCAAGAATCATCGTTCTCGCTATCAACTACCGCGAAAGCAAGCGGAAAAATTTGGAAATTGCCATCTTGACAGCTTGCGGTAAGGAGGCAACCACCATATCGAGCCTTCATGGAAGTTCCATCAACCACCACAACTTTCCTCATGTATTGATACCCTTTAACACATGCTGCATATGCGATGAATTGGTATTTAAATCGCATTGCCCCATCAGGCTCGTCGACATGCTCAGTGAAACAGACAGACCCGGGATTTGTTTGCTGTAGTAATCCAATATATGTGGGCAGAAGGGCATAGCTACCAGCCATTGAACCCATTGACAGCTCCATTGCCACCTCCCTTGCACGCCAAGCTTTCCAGTAAGATATGTTGATATGGTACTCGTCAAGTAGAATTTTGCGGATTGCAGCCGCGTTTGGACCACGCCTCACGCCCACGAAATGGCTCTGCATTATCTCTCCAATAACTTGTGTGGTTGCCAGTCGATGGTAGCTCCTCCTCTCATCAACCGTGCAGGTATGTTTTTGAGTTGCTTGGCGTACTTGGAAATGATCAGAAGAATCAATCTTAGCTGCATAAACACACCACGGACATGACTTCGATATACATTTGAGCACCATGAATTTTGGTGTTGACCGGCTTGTCCTGAAATGGAACTTCCGATTGATAGCATGTATGGCAATCTTTATCTTGCAATCTGACTTTGATTTGAAAACACGCCCAACAAACAACTTGTCCCCTTCGTACTGTATGTCTGATATAGCTGTGTCGACACCTGCAGCAGTACGAGCGCGACAGAGTGTTAGTTTCCATATGTTCCATAATATTGATTTTACAATACCTACTATATGTTTCTTGTACTCTGTTAGTATGAATTACCTTCACCTTTTCCATCATTGAATACCGGTGGTGCATCACGGCAGAACAACGCCGGATCGTCAGTCATATCTGATAGCATGGAATGTAAGGCTTCCTCCACTCGTCCCCACATTGTAACAGAGTTAACTTCCACTTCAACACCTATGCCTTCTGTGCTCCCAGTAGAAGTTGCGTCAGAGGGGGGTCTATTTGGCTCACCTTCGGTGACAGGATCATTGTGGCGAGGCCGAGCTTGGCTACACTCAACTAGCATTGGATTATCAGGTTGCGAAAAGGGGACAATCTGGAAGTCATTGTCATCACTGTCCGAAGAAGTTTCCTCTCCATCAGCATCCGCAACAGCTTTTCCTTTATCACGTGCACAACTGCTAGTAGGCTTCTTCCGACTGCTACCACCGCCTTCTTTGATAACGATGCCTGACTGCGCTGTCGGCTGCACCGAGGCCATGATGATATCCTCCTTCGCAACGTTTGTTTGGTTTTCTGATTGTTGTTTCGGTTTTGGCGTTGAGTAGTCTAATGCAAATTCATGCCAGTCAATATCATCTGAGTCTGATTCAGAATCTTCATCATCATTAGCAGAGACATAGCGCAGCCAATGTCTCCGCGGAGGTGGGGGCGAAGCTTGTTTAGGACAACTCTTGTTAACAACACTTACGCATAGGTCAACTTCTTCTATAAAACGCCGCATCCTTATGAATACAGCAACCTCTTCATCGTCAGTAATGTATTGCGGGGTGGATCCGTTACCCTCATCAAGTTCAAACCACGCAGGAAATTGGTAAGACATCTTAATGACAACTTCATGTGCACGCAACACCAGCTTCTCCTTCACCTTCGCCACCAGTTGTTTGTATGTCATTCCATCTCTAAGCCGGACGTAATGGTTCCCCGGAACTGTCTCTGGCTCAAAGTTCCATACGAAACTATCGACTTTTATCCACTCGCCTAAAATCACACGCACCTGGTCTTTCACACTCATCTGCGAACACACATGGAAACAGAGGCGTAAGTAGGATATCAAAAAACAGTGATATACAGGACCGTATACGACCTGCTACTACTGTCCTATACAATATTAATCTAAAACCATACGGATCAAACACACCACGCTCTTTTCATCCCAATCTACATATCCACACTTAGGAGTTCTTATAGACTTGCTGCCGCTATATAGTACGGTTGAAAATGGAAACTATATTTAATACACATAGGCATAGTGAACCACTTTTCGAAAGATCCGCATCAGCAACACAATTAATGAACCAGACAAATTAAAGCTTTTTACCTTCTCGGTTGGAATAAATTCCTTTACTGCGAACCTACTACTCTCCTCGTTCATACCATTCACAACACAGCTGTTCGAACTGATAAAGAAAGCGACGGCTCTACTCTATTTATTCACCACAAACTCTATACCATAGCTAAGATATAGTTTTAAATTCAAATTACTTTGCTAATAAGTTTTGTGTTATGACACTGATTAGACAATTTACGGTTTATGCATGGTCACTAAACAGAGCTACAAGCCTACTAGGACACGTCATTGAACTCCACCGCCATCACATTTTCTTGTTCACGACATGTGGGTGTAAAATGGTAAAATCACAGCCCCCTCTGGTTACTCACCTAATTCCTATGATTAGCATGCTATTTTCTTCATTTTTTTAGTGAATTTGGTTATCCACCTAAATCGCCCTTTTGTTTTCATCTGTAACAAAAAAAAAAAAAACTCAATCACATCAAAACATGTCCAAAGCACTAAATGTACAATTGTTTGATATCAGCCATTCTCTTTTATTACTTGTTTCAAGTTCTCTTAATACTACACTTGACTTTTCATCATGTGACAGATTTTAGGAAACAGTAGGAGCCAAAAAAAATTCTACTCATGAATATGCTTCAAAACAAAAATGATTTACAATTTTTTTCTATATGTAATTTTTGTAGATTGAATTTTAACTTGTTTTCTTGTTTTACAAAGGTTGATTTTTTAGACTTTAACTAATTCATTTGTATGTTGTAAAAACAAGTCATCGAGGTTCGAAATATAACGTTATCAAAAGGCAACTTGCTTCTTTTGCATATTAAAATAGTGTTATCTTTAAGCTTTTGGCTTTAGAAAATGCCAAACCAACGACAAAGTCAAGATCGTGTATGGATGGTCTTATTAAATAAGCTCTTTCGTCCCAAAACGCTTAAGATCCTCTAAAAACTCAGTAGCAAGCAACAATGGAGAAGCCAAAGTTCAAGACTGTCCAGGAAGTGGTTGCAGCCGACGAAGGAATACCGGATAGATATCTCCAGACATCCACCGGCGACGATGAAAGTCAACCTCTTAACGGTCCGGTTCCGGAGATGGACATTCCAGCCATCGATCTCAGTCTTCTCCTCTCTGCTTCTGAAGACGGTCGGGCAGAGTTGAGTAAGCTTCACTCGGCACTCTCTACATGGGGAGTTGTTCAGGTTTGACTCTTCTTGATGATATCAGAGTCATGAAATTTTATTGAAGTTCTTGTGAAATAATGAAGTTTGATTTATTATGGATACATATAGGTGATGAATCATGGAATTACAGAAGCGTTTCTTGACAATATTTACAAGCTAACCAAGGAGTTCTTTGCGCTTCCGACAGAAGAGAAACAGAAGTGCGCCAGAGACACTGGTAGTATGCAAGGATATGGGAACGACATGATTCTGTGGGATGATCAAGTTTTTGATTGGATTGACCGTTTGTATCTCACTACTTACCCTGAAGATCAGAGAAAACTTAAGTTCTGGCCTGAACTCCCAATCGGATTCAGGTAAAGTCATGTAATACCTTACTGTTTTAACAGTTCGTCAATGTTTTGACAATCTTATCTTCAGGGAAACTTTAGATGAATACACAATGAAGCAACGGGTAGTGGTTGAGAAGTTCTTTAAGGCCATGGCTAGATCGTTGGAGTTAGAAGAGAATAGCTTTCTAGACATGTATGGAGAAAGTGCTACGATGGATACAAGATTCAACATGTATCCCCCATGTCCGAGGCCAGACAAGGTTATTGGGGTTAAACCGCATGCTGATGGCTCGGCTTTTACTCTTCTCTTACCGGACAAAGATGTGGAAGGGCTTCAGTTCCTCAAAGATGGCAAGTGGTATAAAGCTCCTATAGTTAATGACACAATTCTTATCAATATTGGAGATCAAATGGAGGTAATCAATTATGTAGAGATATATGCATATGATTTTTGAAACATTGATTGGTGTAATTTTGACATAATCTCTCTCTCTCTCTCTCTCTCTCTCTCTCTCTCTCTCTCTCTCTCTTTGTCTCTCTCTTGTGTGTGTGTTCAGATAATGAGCAATGGGATATACAAGAGCCCGGTTCATAGAGTGGTGACTAACAGCGAAAAGGAAAGGATATCTGTGGCAACGTTTTGTGTACCGGGTGAAGAAAAAGAGATTCAGCCTGTAGAAGGGCTTGTGTCTGAGGCAAGACCAAGGTTGTATAAAACAGTTAAGAAGTACGTGGAGCTCTACTTCCAGTATTATCAACAGGGTCGAAGACCAATGGAAGCTGCATTGATCTGAAAATACTTTCAAAATGGTCTCTTTCGTTTCATAATCGAATTTGTTGCTATTGTTTGTTACAACATGCAAGGCTGCATTGTGTTTCTGTTGCAATTCTAAAACAATAAAGAGAGAGTCTAAAGTGGACTTTCCCAACTGCTAGTTGAAAACACATTAACACTAAAACAGAGCACTAAAGAAACTAATTGGTCCAGTTACATCCCATGAGAACTCTGAGACCCAACTTGGAAAGAAAACCATACAAGAGCACACCAGAGAAAATCCTCCTGACTTGTCTATGAGATGACTAAGAAGCATGTGGAGCTGTACTATAATTATTATCATTTATCAATATGGTCGAAGACAAATCGAAGCTGCATTAATCTGAAAATACTTTTCAAGATTCTTTTTGGTTCACAGATAAAAACACTTAACTATTTGTGAGGCTGCATTGTGTTGCGTTACGAATATCAATGATCCCAAAGGTCCGAAGTTTATTTTTGCAAAAAACATTAAGATCTCATTATCAAAAGAAAAACAAAATCCTATAGAATAGACTTATTATTATTGTCACACTCTATTACAAACAAATAGAGCGTTAAAACTTAATGAAATTCTAAGAATCAAGAAGAATCTAAAAAATCAAAACATCTTGTAGACAGGCTTCATATTAGTAGGATAGTACAACCCAAAGTTCTGTTCAGTCCCAGCTGGTTTCTGATTCTCGTTAAAGGTTGCGAATAAATACCCTTCAATGCTTCTGTTTGGCCTCTTGGGCGTCCCTGCCCCACTTTCAATATGTTTGACAAAGTTTCTGTTGTATGTAGAGGCAATGTAACGCGTTGTCATCTCCCCGTTACCGTGGGAAGGCCATCCGGTCTCGGACACCACCATTGGTAAATCCATCACTCCCTCCTTCTCCATTGCGGACACGAAAGCGTCGAAGATGGCATCAAACAGGTTTGTATACTTCATTTGCCCGTCCTGGAAAGCGACATGTTTATTGTTGAAGATGGCGTAATCGAGACTGATGTGGATGGGATCGGACACGTAAGCGAAGTAAGGGTAGATGTTGACGAAGATAGGCGTGTTGGTTTGAGACAAGAACTTGAGTACAGGAACTAGTTGCTCACGAGCTTGGGGAGAGAACGATCCAGCCGAAGGTGGGTAAGATTGCTCGAGGTTAGACATCGCCACTACGGTGCTTATCAAGATCGGTAGGTTCCTCGACTTGACAAGGCTGGTGAGAGACTGCACGACGGGAAGCACGTGAGGACCGATTGGACCGGGGATGACTTCGTTACCGACGGTGAGGACCGTGATGTTTACGTCGGCTAAGTAAGGCTCGATGTTGGTCGAGAACCAGTTCTTAACAGCTTCTTCGCTCTCGGCAAGAGCAGCGAGATAGTGATCCTTAACACCTACGATGACTTGAATATCACGGTTGCCACGTAAGGCATTAAGAACCTCAGTGTTGGGGTCGAAGATTCGTATTTTGGTAATCCCTAATGACTTGTAAAAGCTTATAACTTTGGGGGGAGATGGGAGGTTGTTTCCGAGGAGGCCATAGTTTAAGCCGACGTTTTTTTCTACCACGATTACGGGGGAATTGTCTTCTTTCTTGTAGTAGTAGTTGTTGATCAGAACTGCCATAAGCGCGACCAAAAAGAAGACGAGTATTTTGTTACAGCCGTCCATGATGAAACTCGGTGCCTGCAAAATCAGAAGAGCTAGATAGAGTTAATATTAGATCATATTATGTATCGATAGAACATAAACAGTTTTCGTATGGATTTTATTATGTATATAGAGATATCAAAACAGGATCTTACTTTGTATGAACAATGAAGACGAAGGAGGCGAATTTGATGAGAGATTTCACAAAAGGTTTGTTTGGTTTCTTTTTTTACATTGTTACAAGTATATTTATATTGATATACAGTATAAGAGTATTTTCCTATTCTTAATTAATAAGGTTTCCTTTTCCTTTGATTAGAGAAACACTAATGTATTTTTAACATATATCTTATAGCCCAATAATTATTCTGGTTCTTTTCCGTAACGTGTGTAGACAAATATAAATGTATATATTGTGATAAATTCCCTGATTTATTAATGTCACTAAAATTTTAAATATTTCCATTATTTAGCTAAATATTATTTCTTCTCATGCCATTATTTATTAATTATCATTTTTTATTTTCTTTGAGGAATTTGGTGTTTTTCATTTTACAAAATAATGTCTAGATTATTTTGCATAATTAATTGTCTATTTTATTCGTTTGTCAAATATTTAGGTTTATTTTAGGGGTTTTGCAGGAATTGAAAACATAAATATGAACGGCCAAAAAAAAGGAAAAAAGTGAAAAAAATCGACGATTTCGGGGGATATTCGAATCTTTTTGCAAATCGAACAATCCAAAAAAAGAAGGCGATTCTGACGGCTGTAATGTCATCAATCATTCAAAGTACAAACAACCACTCTTCTCTGTTTCTCTCCTCTTCCATGTTCCTCTCTTACAACATTTCTCCCTAAACCCTCTCTCTCTCTCTCTCTCTCTTTCCGGGAAAGTCTCCGTTTTTGTGTGTCTCCTAAACAGCTCTCTCAGAGACTCATCTCTTCTCTTTCTCCTCCTCCTCTGTTCAAATGGCCACGACGGTCATGTCCCTTGCAGAGAAAGTGCTCGAACGACTCTACGGTACTTCCAAATCCGCCGTAGCAGGCGGCCAAACGACGACTCAACGTCATACCCATCATCACATCCACCGTAGCAAAAGCTACGACGAAAACGACAATGATCTTTGTTACAGCGACGAGGATGAATCAGCAATGGAGCTTGTCGAGATCGGTGCTCAGAGGACGAAGAACGTCTTGATCCTCATGAGCGACACTGGTGGCGGTCACCGTGCCTCCGCTGAAGCTATCCGTGACGCTTTCAAGATCGAGTTCGGAGATAAATACAGGGTAAAGAAAGAACAATGCTGACCATATTGTATAGTTTGTTCAACAAGAAAAGGAATGGTCTTTTTGATTTTTGGTGAGTGGTTTTGAATAATAGGTAATTGTGAAAGATGTGTGGAAGGAATACACAGGGTGGCCATTGAATGATATGGAGAGATCATATAAGTTCATGGTGAAGCATGTTCAGCTTTGGAAAGTTGCTTTTCACGGCACATCTCCGAAATGGATCCACTCTTGTTACCTTGCAGCCATTGCTGCCTATTACGCCAAGGAAGTAGAAGCTGGTTTGATGGAGTACAAGCCGGAGATTATCATTAGTGTTCATCCTCTGATGCAACATATCCCTTTGTGGGTTCTTAAATGGCAAGAGCTACAGAAAAGAGTCCTCTTTGTCACCGTTATTACTGATCTCAACACTTGTCATCCTACTTGGTATATATTTATAATTAGCTCTGCTTTTAGTCTTTGAGAGAAGATGGTCGCTGCAAAGATTTGATTTTTATCTTCTGTGTGGTTTAGGTTTCATCCAGNAGCAGGCGGCCAAACGACGACTCAACGTCATACCCATCATCACATCCACCGTAGCAAAAGCTACGACGAAAACGACAATGATCTTTGTTACAGCGACGAGGATGAATCAGCAATGGAGCTTGTCGAGATCGGTGCTCAGAGGACGAAGAACGTCTTGATCCTCATGAGCGACACTGGTGGCGGTCACCGTGCCTCCGCTGAAGCTATCCGTGACGCTTTCAAGATCGAGTTCGGAGATAAATACAGGGTAAAGAAAGAACAATGCTGACCATATTGTATAGTTTGTTCAACAAGAAAAGGAATGGTCTTTTTGATTTTTGGTGAGTGGTTTTGAATAATAGGTAATTGTGAAAGATGTGTGGAAGGAATACACAGGGTGGCCATTGAATGATATGGAGAGATCATATAAGTTCATGGTGAAGCATGTTCAGCTTTGGAAAGTTGCTTTTCACGGCACATCTCCGAAATGGATCCACTCTTGTTACCTTGCAGCCATTGCTGCCTATTACGCCAAGGAAGTAGAAGCTGGTTTGATGGAGTACAAGCCGGAGATTATCATTAGTGTTCATCCTCTGATGCAACATATCCCTTTGTGGGTTCTTAAATGGCAAGAGCTACAGAAAAGAGTCCTCTTTGTCACCGTTATTACTGATCTCAACACTTGTCATCCTACTTGGTATATATTTATAATTAGCTCTGCTTTTAGTCTTTGAGAGAAGATGGTCGCTGCAAAGATTTGATTTTTATCTTCTGTGTGGTTTAGGTTTCATCCAGGGGTGAATAGGTGCTATTGCCCGTCTCAAAAAGTGGCGAAAAGGGCGTTGTTTGATGGGCTTGATGAGTCTCAAGTACGTGTTTTTGGTTTACCTGTGAGGCCATCTTTTGCACGAGCAGTTCTGGTGAAGGATGATCTAAGAAAGGAGCTTGAGATGGATCAAGATCTTCATGCGGTTCTACTGATGGGAGGAGGGGAAGGTATGGGTCCTGTGAAAGAAACAGCCAAAGCTCTTGCGGAGTCGTTGTATGATAAAGAGAACAAGAAGCCCATCGGGCAAATGGTTGTTATATGTGGACGTAACAAGAAATTGGCATCTTCGTTAGAAGCCATTGAATGGAACATTCCTGTTAAGGTATATATGATTAAAGCAAACTTCTTAGGCATTATTAGAGGTTCATAGGTTTCAAGACTCGGAGATATAATTCATATTTACATTATAGGTTCGAGGATTCGAGACTCAAATGGAAAAATGGATGGGAGCTTGTGACTGCATNCATGGTGAAGCATGTTCAGCTTTGGAAAGTTGCTTTTCACGGCACATCTCCGAAATGGATCCACTCTTGTTACCTTGCAGCCATTGCTGCCTATTACGCCAAGGAAGTAGAAGCTGGTTTGATGGAGTACAAGCCGGAGATTATCATTAGTGTTCATCCTCTGATGCAACATATCCCTTTGTGGGTTCTTAAATGGCAAGAGCTACAGAAAAGAGTCCTCTTTGTCACCGTTATTACTGATCTCAACACTTGTCATCCTACTTGGTATATATTTATAATTAGCTCTGCTTTTAGTCTTTGAGAGAAGATGGTCGCTGCAAAGATTTGATTTTTATCTTCTGTGTGGTTTAGGTTTCATCCAGGGGTGAATAGGTGCTATTGCCCGTCTCAAAAAGTGGCGAAAAGGGCGTTGTTTGATGGGCTTGATGAGTCTCAAGTACGTGTTTTTGGTTTACCTGTGAGGCCATCTTTTGCACGAGCAGTTCTGGTGAAGGATGATCTAAGAAAGGAGCTTGAGATGGATCAAGATCTTCATGCGGTTCTACTGATGGGAGGAGGGGAAGGTATGGGTCCTGTGAAAGAAACAGCCAAAGCTCTTGCGGAGTCGTTGTATGATAAAGAGAACAAGAAGCCCATCGGGCAAATGGTTGTTATATGTGGACGTAACAAGAAATTGGCATCTTCGTTAGAAGCCATTGAATGGAACATTCCTGTTAAGGTATATATGATTAAAGCAAACTTCTTAGGCATTATTAGAGGTTCATAGGTTTCAAGACTCGGAGATATAATTCATATTTACATTATAGGTTCGAGGATTCGAGACTCAAATGGAAAAATGGATGGGAGCTTGTGACTGCATCATCACAAAAGTAAGAGGAACAGAACAATCCCACTCTTGTTTTAATCACCATTAACCGGTGTTTCTGTTTCTATGCCTACCTCTATTCACCAAAATGTTCATAAGCTAAATATTGTACGAATCTTGCAGGCTGGACCGGGAACAATTGCTGAATCGCTGATTCGATCACTTCCAATCATCCTCAACGATTACATTCCTGGACAGGTCGGTTGAGAGTTGAGACCTTTTATTTTAATGTAACCAGCTCATATATGTATAAATTCTCAAATCAATTAGCTTTGAAATCAAACAGGAAAAAGGGAATGTGCCATACGTAGTGGAGAATGGTGCAGGAGTGTTCACAAGAAGTCCTAAAGAGACAGCTAGAATCGTTGGGGAATGGTTTAGCACAAAGACAGATGAGCTGGAACAAACTTCAAGCAACGCACGTAAACTAGCTCAGCCTGAGGCAGTCTTCGACATTGTCAAAGACATTAACGAGCTCTCGGAGAAACGAGGTCCTCTTGCTAATGTATCTTACACTCTTACCTCTTCCTTTGCCAGTTTAGTTTGATGTCTCACATTGTCTTATATTAACATGTCTCCCTTATTAGCTCCTTCTCTGTTCTTTTATTTTTTCCATTTTTTTTTGTATAATTTTGTTGTTAATTAAAGTTGTATGTAATGAAAAGGTTCATGATCTCTTTGCAACATTGTTAGCCTATTACAAAAAAAATTAAGATTTAACGAGAGATATGTGCCTATATACTTGTTCATATAGGATAACTGCTTATATTATTTCACATTGTTATTGATTTTGTCACTATTTCACAATACTTAAGACAGGCTTCTACATAAGTATATGATACATTTTCACATAATTTACTTATACATATTAGTATATATGACACACATGAGCTCTAGGGACTTGGGATATTCAAAGCCATGGTAAAAACAGAGAACTAACCTTTTTGTTTCTGTTTGCAGAAAACTGCAGGCTCTTTATTAGTTAGTATTCTTTTTTATACAAACCATCACCCTGTTGAAGCCTTCTCATTCTTCATGATCATATGGAAAGATTTGACTCTATCTTCTCCAACGATCTCTCTAAGAACATCATCTTCAATCTTCTCAGCTTGCCATAGAGACGGATCCTCAACAAACTCCTCACTGAATATCATACTTGAAACCCACTCTTTCCATGTCGTTCTCCTGTACTTGTCTTCCTCCAATGTTCCTCTGGACAAGAGCTGATAAACATAAACAACTTTCTGCTGTCCCGGTCTGAATGCACGAGCTATCGCTTGNACCGGTGTTTCTGTTTCTATGCCTACCTCTATTCACCAAAATGTTCATAAGCTAAATATTGTACGAATCTTGCAGGCTGGACCGGGAACAATTGCTGAATCGCTGATTCGATCACTTCCAATCATCCTCAACGATTACATTCCTGGACAGGTCGGTTGAGAGTTGAGACCTTTTATTTTAATGTAACCAGCTCATATATGTATAAATTCTCAAATCAATTAGCTTTGAAATCAAACAGGAAAAAGGGAATGTGCCATACGTAGTGGAGAATGGTGCAGGAGTGTTCACAAGAAGTCCTAAAGAGACAGCTAGAATCGTTGGGGAATGGTTTAGCACAAAGACAGATGAGCTGGAACAAACTTCAAGCAACGCACGTAAACTAGCTCAGCCTGAGGCAGTCTTCGACATTGTCAAAGACATTAACGAGCTCTCGGAGAAACGAGGTCCTCTTGCTAATGTATCTTACACTCTTACCTCTTCCTTTGCCAGTTTAGTTTGATGTCTCACATTGTCTTATATTAACATGTCTCCCTTATTAGCTCCTTCTCTGTTCTTTTATTTTTTCCATTTTTTTTTGTATAATTTTGTTGTTAATTAAAGTTGTATGTAATGAAAAGGTTCATGATCTCTTTGCAACATTGTTAGCCTATTACAAAAAAAATTAAGATTTAACGAGAGATATGTGCCTATATACTTGTTCATATAGGATAACTGCTTATATTATTTCACATTGTTATTGATTTTGTCACTATTTCACAATACTTAAGACAGGCTTCTACATAAGTATATGATACATTTTCACATAATTTACTTATACATATTAGTATATATGACACACATGAGCTCTAGGGACTTGGGATATTCAAAGCCATGGTAAAAACAGAGAACTAACCTTTTTGTTTCTGTTTGCAGAAAACTGCAGGCTCTTTATTAGTTAGTATTCTTTTTTATACAAACCATCACCCTGTTGAAGCCTTCTCATTCTTCATGATCATATGGAAAGATTTGACTCTATCTTCTCCAACGATCTCTCTAAGAACATCATCTTCAATCTTCTCAGCTTGCCATAGAGACGGATCCTCAACAAACTCCTCACTGAATATCATACTTGAAACCCACTCTTTCCATGTCGTTCTCCTGTACTTGTCTTCCTCCAATGTTCCTCTGGACAAGAGCTGATAAACATAAACAACTTTCTGCTGTCCCGGTCTGAATGCACGAGCTATCGCTTGCTTTGTCTTTGAAGGGTTCCATTCCGAGTCAAGCATTATCACCCGTGAAGCAGCGGTTAGACTAATCCCTTCTGCGCAAGCTGTGATCGAAGCCAGTAGGACTCGGGATGGGTTTCCCAGTTCTTCAAATTTGTCTATTACTCTACCTCTCTCGAACAGCTCTAGGTCGCCGGTTAAGGTCAAGATCTCTCTGCCTCTTTGCCACCTGAAAACGTTCTCAAACAGTTCGATGAACAGACGTATTGGTGCTATGTTGTGGCAAAAGATCAAGATCTTCTCCCTCTTGACCACTCGGTAGACAAGGTTTAGCACAAACATGACTTTAGATCCTTTCTTTGCGTCGTGCTTGACTTTTTCGATCTCAACAAGTTCTTGTGGGTTGAAGAATTTTGTGCAGCAGTTTGAGGTCGTGACCAACCAAGGGTGTATAGCTGCCAATGTGGTCTGAAGCTCGACCTCGAGTGGATACCCGTAATAACTATCTATTACATCCTGAAGTTTTGCGAGTATCTTATGCTGTACATCCGTCGAGTTCATCAACAAAGTATAGATCTGTAGACCGGGAAGAGCATCACCACTCCCACATCCACTCCCTTCATAATTATCAATGAAACTATTAGTCATATTCTTCAACATATTGAGACCTTGAAGGCGTTCATCTCCCACGCTCGCATCAATCTTCTTGGCGATTATATCGATGAAGAGTTTACGTGCTCTGTTCTCCAGTAAGTGAGGCGCCTTCTTCACACCTTGCCTGGTCTTATATTTCTGATCTAACTCCATCAGAACCTCATGAATAAACTTTGGTCTAGCCAAACACAGTGTGTTGAAGTACTCACAGAAGTTGTTCTGAAACAAAGTACCTGAAAGAAGTATTCTTAAGTCAGTACCAACTTTCATCAAGCCCTTACGTAGTCTTGACTTGGTACTCCTTGGGTTATGTCCTTCATCAAGAACAAGAAGCCCTGGGCTCTCTCTTAGAACTTTAGCCATGTATTTCCGATGAGCAAACTTTGAGTCTTCCCTCATTAGAGTCAGAAACGAGGTGTAACCCATTACAAGAACGCTTGGATGCGCGTGCCATTTCTGTATTTTTTCTAAGCAATCAAGAACATGCATAACATCTTTGCTTGGTTTCGGAACTCCATTGAACTGAACTGTGCTGTTATGTTTGAAGGTAGAGTAGGTTCGTCGACCATGGATCAAATGAACCGGAACTGGGATCTCCCATTTGATGAACTCCTTGTACCAAGTGTAGAGAGTTGTTTTAGGAGCAAGAACCAAAGGTCTTTTCCCGGGGAATAGCTTTAAGTAGCTTGTGAGGAAAGCAATGATTAAGAAAGTTTTACCAGCTCCTGGTGTATGAGAGATCACACAACCACCTATCTTATCTGAAGTGGGATCCATAAGTGCTGGTTCCACATATCCTGCTATATTTCTCCAGAGAAACTCGAAAGCTCGTTGCTGATGCATATGTAGTTTTCTCTTAAGCTGAGGTATTAATGCCCAAACATTGTCACTTTCTTCAGCCGCAAGCAATCCCAAAGAATCACTTGACATAGTGAAATCTTTTCTCTCAGCTTCTTTGTGGCCTAATTTAGTCTTTAGGTCATGCTCTTCGATCTGCTTAGTCTCTATGGTCCATTTCTTATGTTCCGCCTATCCAAACCAAACCATGGAATACAATCATTTAAGAGCAAAGTAAAATTATATATTTGTAAGTTGTGAGTTTCACTTACAAATGGTGCAGAAACATGTTTTATCTCAGTTCCTACATGACCACATAACCTACAACACATCCCGATTTCTTCGTCCAGCCTATATTCGTGCTCACAACCAATTCTCGCCTTTTCAAAAGCCTCGTTGCCCACTCTTGCCTAGAGATTTTGATACACCACAACAATAAAATTAGCGGGCGCATGCTTGCATATAAAGTTTTAGAATATGGGATGTTTCAAAGATAATTATACCTCGTTGTCATCAAGAATGTAAGAAGAAGCTAAGCAGAGTTCCATTTCTCTCCATAACATTTCGTTCTCTGAAGTCTCTCCCTCATCATCCTCATTAGAGGTCTGTTCCATATCCCTGTGCAATTTAGATACGAAATTTGTCTTCTTTAACTCCTCCCACTGTTCAACAACACTGGTGGGCTCGTCCTTGGCTGCAATTGTTACCTCAATGTTGTTCATGTATGTATCTATCAGCTTATTATATGCACCTGCACTCAATGTTACTTTCTTAAAGACCCGTTGTTCCTCAGTTTTTGGAACAACTGACCGCGATGGTCGGGATATTCGTTTTTGAACAGACTTCACATGGTTAGGACCTTTCCAACAGAGATCAGCTTCCATCATCTCTTCTATTTCCGTCATTTTCTTCCCGTACTTCACAACTTTACTTCGGTACTTATCAATCTCATCAAAGTAATGGCTTCTTGAGAAACTGCCACCCCCACCCAACAAATTAGCATTAAGACCAAACCGTTCCAATGGTATAGCCTCAAATACAGGAGTGAAAGGAATAACAGAAATCTCGGATGTCCGTTCTTTTCGACTAAGTCCATTTCCTTTCCTCCTCTTCACCAAAACAGTCTGGTCTCTTCGAATATTTGGTATATCTTCTTGAAAATTAGTTATTTTTTTCTTGAACAAACATGACAATGGTACATACAACTCATCATTAGTATAACCATCTTCTTCGTCCTCACTCTCCACATTAACAACAGCCAATTTATCAGACCGGTATGGCATCATACGCACCCAACCGTCATTTATATCTGGCTGAGAATCACATCCGGTATATCTATCAGGTCTCACTTTCCTTCTCTTGGACCGACGCAGTTCCACTACCTCTTCTTCTTCAGGATCACAATCAGTTTCTTGCTTTGTTTCAGGATCTTGAGAATCATTAACTATATCAGCCGGATTAAACTGAACCACTTTTGACAACGGGACACCGTCTTCAACAGTAATATTCATCAAACTCATAGAACTGCTAGAGCCTTCATCTGTTATAATCTGATACACAATCTTGGTTTGCACTGTCCTTATGTGAAACACAATGCTTTTTGTAATTGAAGTAACAGCCAACCAAGAAAGATCCGGTAAGAACTTTCCCAATGACAGTCTTGTTCTTGTCAACGAAGTGCAGTCCTCAGAGAACTTCCACCTGTAGAACTGATCAGTACTTTGTTCCTTGTAAAACTTCTGGAGAATAGAGATTTGGTTTAGACTGATGAGAACAGAATCTTTATTGATTCTTTGTTTATCAGAAGCAATGCAGCCTTGGTCTATGTAAATTCTAATATTAATCTTGCAAGAGCATTTAGACTGATCATGAGGCTTCCTCTCTATAGAAACTATCCTCGCATCAACCCAAACCTATGCAAGAAACAGAAATGCAGAGTAGTTTTAAGAGTTTGAAGATGCAAGAAAAAGAGAATTCAAGCAATTGGAGTTACATATATACCGGTTCAAAGTCATCCTCATGGAGAGGATAGAGAACACAAACATCGATGTCAGGCCTAAGTAAACAGATACAGTCGGTCAATGTCGCCTTTCTTGATCTGAGACGAAGCCTTTGGAACGGACGGATATCTTCCAACACATAACCATTCTCTAACAGACGTATTGCCATCTTTCCATCTTCGATTCTTATGTATTCCACAGCATTCCATGTACCCGAGCAGAAGAACTCGAAAGCTACGAGTAAAAACCGATATATTAAGTCAAAAACATTGTTCTCCAATATTCAAAGTAAGAAACTTTTATAAGAGGGAAAATTAAACGACACTTACGGCATGGATCAAAGGGATGCTTCAAACCATAGAAACGTCTTTTCTTCATCTTTATAATCTTTTGGATCAGTCAACCAACCACACAAGTAAAACCAAAACCCAAAAGTCAGATGCATATTTTTCATAGCAATAGTAACTCAAAGATCAGCAGAAAAGGACAGAACAGAGTGCTCTGCTCATTTGAGCTCATGCTTAGTTGATTAAGGGAAAAGGCTAAGTGCAGCTGTGCATGTAATAAAAATTTGGTTATAATAAATTTATAATGATGCCTCTATCTTTCCAAATCACTAAGAACGAAGTCTAATCTCAAATGCACACAAGCAACTCTGTAAATATGACAACTCTGTAAAGCATCGTTATCACTGCAATTAAAAAGGTAAAAATAAATAAATTAAAAAAAAAAAAGTAACAATTCCCCTATGATCAACAAAATTAACCCAGATATTTCAAGAAACAAAAACAGTGAAGGTGATGATTTTGGAAGCAAACGATCATGATCTAGACAGCAGAACCTTAAAGCCCAAGCAGCAACAAGAGACTCAGATTGAAGTCAAGAAAAGATGATCGGAGAAGAGAGTTAGTGAGTGGACCTTGGAAACAAAACCAGATTGTGCAGTGAAAATGGAGAGACCAAGAGAGATAATTTACTGTTCCATGATTCAAGGGTAAAAAATATGTAGAGGAAAAAAAGGACGGAGAGCTCAATACAACACACTACTAGTTATATCAAAATCTTGGCCACTGTGAAGATCTTAATTTTACATTATATATTGTGCCAACACTGTGTAATGAGTGCAATATTTGGTAGATCTAATTTGCTGGTTTGAATGCCTTGTAAAATAACTTTGGTTTGGTTTATAATGATTTATTCAGACGAAAAAAAAAAAAAGTTAAAGTTCATTTTTCAAAAATTAAACAGCGTTATAACTTTTTAAACTAACCCTAAGCCGCTCTGAAAAAGTGAATGAGTAAAAAAAAAAAAGTGAGCAATAAAGAGATTAAAAAATATATATATATTTACTCAAATATTATACATTTTAGTTATTATCTTATTTTGGGTATTTTTTTTTATATCCAACGTGCCTTTATTTTATGTTACAGAAAAAATGTAATTACAAAGAATGTCATTGATATGTCAGACGGCACGTCAGAAATCGTTGACGTGTATTAAATAACTCAGCCGTAAAGCGTTACAGCGGTAATGACGGCTGAATTACAATATGTTGCAGCTGATTTATGGAAAATGGCTGAGTTATGAGAAAATGGCTGACTTACAAACATAACTCAGCCTGTAGTTACGGCTGACTTAATAAAATATGGCTGAGTTATGAGAAAATGGCTGAGTTACGAGCATAACTCAACCGTAACTATGGCTGAGTTTTTACTCGATGGTTGAGTTGTCAAAAATTTGGCTGAGTTAATACTTCGACACAGCTGAATTAACTTTCTCCAGCTGGCTGAGTTATGAACAACAGTTGATTTATGAGATGTCATTACGGTTGAGTTATGGTTAAATATTATAACTCAGCCGTCACAGGTTAACTTATCAAAAAACTCGGTCATTTTACGGCTGACTTAGTAGCAAAAGATTAATTACTAGAATATCATTTAGTTACAGCCGACTTATTAAACGATACGGCTGAGTTACAGATTTTCAGTTGAGTTATGACATTAAGCGGCTGAGTTTGACAGCCGTTTTTTAGTTTTAATTTACTGTAATAGTATTCATGTTGCGGCTGAATTATAATTTTGTGTGATGGTTGATTTAATTAGGCTGGTTTACATGTTCGTTTGGTGGCTGACTTGCCGCTTCAGACACATCATCCATGTCATCATTCCATGTCATCATCTTCTAAGAAAATACGAAACATCTTTTTTTCGACTCTTGTTCTTCACCTGGTTCAAAAGTGAAGGGTTTACATGTTTTTTACATTGTTCTTCACCTTGTTCTTCACTTCTTATTTTTCCTTATTCTTCTTTATTTTTTTCATGGATCCAGTTCCGGTAATTGTTGTTTCCGGTAATTGGGTAAAGAAACACAAATATGTATTTAACACCGACAATAGAGGGTGTAGAGTTGTGCAGATAGATGCGGAAACAACGCAAGACAAGCTTGTGAAGCTTGTTCTCGATGACTACGGATTGAACGCGTTAAGCCATCAGCTAAAGTTGAGCTACATGTTCTCGAACAAGACACTGAAACATATGTCGCATGATACTCCATCAGTTTATGTCTCCAATGAACGAGCGTTGCAATGTTTTTTGGGAATATGGAAAATCGATCAGCTACGTTTCTGTGTGGAGTTTTCGGCAAAAAAGTCTACCAAAATTAGTGGTAAGGACGGATCGAGAGGAAAGATGAAACAGCTAATAAGTCAGCCAGAAAGCATTATAACTCAGCCGTCATATAAATCTATGAGAACTTTTGTTTTCCCTTAAATATTATAACTCAGCCTTGAAGTATATAAATCAGCCGTTTACTTTAAGTTTATTTCTTGTTATAAGTCAGTCACCAAGCATTATAACTCAGCCGTCATATGAATCTAAGAGACATTTTGTTTTTCCTTAAGTATTATAACTCAATCGTCAAGTAATAAAATTCAGTTGTTTACTTTTATTTCTTGTTATAAGTCAGCCACAAAGCATTATAACTCAGCCGTCATATGAATCTATGAGACATTTCAATTTGTCTTAAGTATTATAACTCAGCCGTGAAGTAATATAAATCAGACGTTCACTTTCAGTTTATTTCTTGTTATAAGTCAGCCACCAAGCATTATATAACTCAGCCGTCATATGAATCTACGAGACCTTTCGTTTTTCCTTAAGTATTATAACTCAGTCATTAAGTAATAAAAATCAGACGTTCAATGTCAATAATGACGTGGAATTGTTTGCTGATGTGTATTTTTTTTTTAATATTTCTGGAATTAAAAATGTAAAATTAACCAAGGATGTTAATTGTAGTAACACCAAAAACACTAAATATATGAGTAATTTTTAGAAAATGTATAATATACGAGCCCAATCATTGTCGTAGCCTTTCTCCTCTTCATGCCGAGATCGAGGCCCTTGTTTGGGCTATGCGTTGTATGATTGGAGCGGACAATCAATCTGTTGTTTTTCTCACCGACTGCTCCGACTTAGTGAAGATGGTTTCTTCGCCTTCCGAGTGGCCAGCCTTTCTGCCTTATTTGGAGGACATACAGACGGATAAGGAGGAGTTCGCTTCTTTCTCTTTGGTCTACGTCCCTCGCTCTCAGAATGGTAAAGCGGACAATCTTGCGCGACGCCTTCGCACATTACCGCATCTAGCTATCTTTGTAAATAATATTCCAGCAAATTGGCTTATCTGAGCTAATCTTGTTCTTTGTTGTCAAAAAAAAAAGTATAATATACGAGCAATATTCTTACTTTTGTATAACATTTGAGTAATTTGTTCAATAAAAAGTAGTAAATCTACAATTGGACTATCAGCAAACGAACCAAAAAAGCGGAGAGGAGTTTCAAGAGAGGGTAATCTGGTATATTCACGTATTTACAACTTTTTAACTAACGGACGGTTGTGATTTATTATAATTTTATCTACTAAGTAGGATATATTTTCCAAAACTAGAAAGGCAAGAGATCCACTTCAAAGATATGGTAGTAAATCTTTGACGAAGATTTGGTGGTAAATCTTTGACGAAGATTTGGTGGTAAGTCTTTGACAGCTGAGTCTGAGTGAAGGGCAAGAGAAACTAGAAGTAGTAATCTACAGCAAAAAATTGTGAAGGGCAAGAGAAACTAGATCTAAGGAGTGCAGAGTTGTCATCTATGAAGAAGAAATCGAGGTATTACAATCACCTTATTTACAAAAACACAATGTTTTTGTTACAAATCAAAATTTTTATTTTTTATAGTATAAGTTCTTGGATTCTAAAAGTTTGATGAAAAATATCACAGATTCAAATATATCTGAAGCAATTTTATACTCCCTCCGTTTCAAAATATAAGATGTTTTAGAAAGGGTTTTTGTTTCATAATATATGATGTTTTCAACTTTCTATGTAACTTTTAGATTAATTTAGTATTTTATATTATGCAGTATTGTTTCTGATTAGTTTAACTTGTTAAAAGTAAAGACTTCTTAATCTACGTGCTTTAGTTAAAATATCCTATATTTTGAAACGGAGGGAGTATTATATATATATCGTCGTTGTTTTTTCTCTGTTTATTTATCTGAACATAATATATCATCGGGATTTTTGTCACTATTTATTTATCTTTGTTTATTTTTTTCAAAGAGTTTAAATCCTAATTTTGTATAAAATATTTGAGGGGTAAGTGCCACTCATTTCTCTTCTCACTCAGATCAGCGAGTCTAAATTTGAGTTATTTCACGCTCAGTTGGTTTATCGTTTAAGTTAAAACTAGTGTTCAAGAAAGCGTTAGGCGGTATATAGGTGGAAACACAACGCCTAGCCTAGTGCCTAGAACGTCTAATCGGGGGCTTGATGGTTTTTAGGCGGTTTAGGCGTTAACAACATAAAACATTATATATATATATATAATTATGTAAAAATATATGTTATAAAAATAGAATAATAATTAATCATAAACAAAAGTTAGAAAATACATTTATTTAAGTTACATTAACAACATATAAATATTTATAATTACATATACATATATAAAACTTAATAACTTCAATATATATAGTTAAAAGTCAAAAATAAATATTAAAATAAAATTTATGTAATCTTAAGCGGTTCAGACGGTCATCTAGGTGTCTGCTAAGCGCCTAGCGCCTAGACAGCGCCTAGACGGCCTCTTAGACCATTTTCTTAAACATTGGTTAATACAAAATAATAGAATTGACTTGAGATTTGATGGATCAAAACTCTCCTACAGTACACATAGACCACGTTTATTGGTGGTTTCTTAGAGGGTTTCTGAAGAATAAAAAATTAAAAAATAAAGAAAATGTATGAAAGAGAGAAAACAGAGTTTCTGGTTTGAGAAACGATGCTATGCTAATGAGAAGCTCTTGTTCTTACGTGGTATGCTACTTAGGGCATCTCCAAGAGATACTCTATCCCCTCAAATTTGAAGTTTTATGTACTCCAAGAGATACTTCAATACTTCATAATTTGAAGTTTTGAACAGTGACACTCTATATTTGAAGTATCACTGTTCAAAACTCCAAATTTGAAGTTTCATCTTTTCTTTTTGCATTTCAATCCCTAGATTTGTGTATCTCATAAATAATCTCAAAAATTATATTTTTAATCATTTTAATCCTAAAAAATTATGTTTTTTTTATCATTTTAGTCCTAAAATTTTATCACTTCAAAGTATTTCACATATATCCTTATAAATTTAATTGTTACATATATTTAATAAAAATTAAAATATTAAAATTTCATAAAAATTACATATATTACAACAAATATTACACAACAAAATATGATACTAAACATAATTAATACAAAATAAAGTAATACAATGAAATAAAATTACATGAACACATAAATATGACACAAATTAAAATACTAGAACAATACTAATAATCACCTAAATTTGATATTTTATAAATTAATATTGTGTGTAACATTTTAATGTATGTTTTAGAGTTATTTATAAAAGTTTTATGATTTTAAAGTAACTATGAATAATATAAGGACTATAGTGCAAAATACTTATTTTAAAAACTTCATATATGAAGTATACTCTTGGAGGAAAGAAGTCTCATACTTCATTTTTGAAGTTTCCATACTTCATTTTTGAAGTTTCTCTTGGAGATGCCCTTAGGTGTCTTGTTGTAAGTAGTCCCAATTGCTTTTTTTAAATTAAATAATATTATTTTACTTTTTGGAGATTCATTTTTAATCAATGCAGATGCTCTTACCAATCTATAATATCCTGATATCTAAAACCCACAAAAATTTACCCTAAAAACTAAATTTAATTACAAATATTTTAAAAGGAAATATTTTTTAATTATATATGTTATTATAATTTCTTTTAGAAAATAATATTTAATAGAAAATATTATACACATTTACATTCTCTTTTGGTCAGCTATAATAACTAAAAGAAAATATTTAGATTACACAACTTATCAAACCAAAAGTCTTACCTTTTACAAAGATTTTGTTTTTTTTTTTATTATTTTGGGATAAATTCCCTATAAAGTTACAAAATAATTTGTTTTACAATGCCTATAGTGATTTATCTCTAAATATTATTTATATGTAAAATTTTGGCATTTAGGCTCTGAACATTTAGGTACTGATTAGTGTAGAAACAAAAGAAAATCATCTTAGAACAGCTTATGCTAATTATTTTCATTTGTTTTTCCTATTAAATTAAGCATAAAATGGGAATGCGACCTTGTTTTTTTACTGAAACAAATATAAAAATTTTAAGGAAAAAGGTGAAAAAGTGGAACATTTTATTTTGTTTAGAACTACTTTCTTTCCAAAACCATTAATCTATGATAATACTGATAAATTATTTTGTGAGTTTACATCAATCAAACTACATGAAAAAGTATATATATTTACTATTTGGATCCGTAGCACCCAAACAATTAGAAAACTTTGTGGTATTTCTAACCGTTGCCTTACCCCTCAAGTAAAAGTGAGCGGAATAGAAAGAGAAGCCTTACTTACTTACTTACTTGCTTGCTTACATAATTTGCTAGTCCTTCAGTCTCTGTTTTCATTCAAGTCCTTGAATTGTATTATGATACACATTTATATAGTCTAGACGTTAAATTTTTAATTCTTTCTTATTATGATTTTAATTGCTTCTTCGATTTTTAGGTTGAGCAAGCCTTGATTATTCAGCAAGTTTCATCCTCTGCCGCACTCGATCTCTCTCTGCAGACATGAGTTTATTGGCTTTACAAAGCAGGTATCTTGCAAAGTTTCAATACATTTCTCTATTATCCTCTCTGTTTTTGTATTAGTAAAAACTCTGTATGTGTTTTAGTATTCTCAAGTTGTCTTGCTTGTTGTTGTTGGGACAAAGTCAAAATCCTGATAATCCCCAGAACTTAATTTCTCCGGACTCTTGTGTTGTGTTTTACATTCAAACTACTAGAATTGTAGTGAATAATCCTGCTAGCTCCTCTAACATGATGGATGATCATATTTTCTGTCTTACAGTAACAATGTACAGAGGACATCTCGACCAATGAAGAGGAAGAAACCATTTGAGAGCCAGGTGGTTAGTATGGCTTAAACTATTGCTCTGTAATCACATTTTGAAAGATGTAACATTCTAACAAAATTTATGGTTTTCAGATCCGGGACCGAGAGCTCTTCACAGTGACTATTGGGTGTGACAATTTCAGAGAAGCCGTGGAACTACCTCTTGGTGCAGACATCAACGAGTGGTTGGCCTTGAACAGTTAAGACACAAAACATTATGACCTGTAATTACTCTCATCCAAACTTTGATTATTTCTTCTTAATTTGATTTCTTTGTGTCTTTAATTTCTTTTAGCTGTAGCTTTCTACAAACTAATAAGACGTTTATATGCTACTCTTGAAGAGTTCTGCACAACCACCACTTGCCTAGATATGAAGGCTGGAAGGTAAACTATCTTTACCATTCTTGATATTCTCATCCATCAAATCCCAAGCTTCTTGACATGATGAATTGATCGTATAGCATATTGTTACGATCTTGCAGATATGAGTATAGATGGATAGATGAACGTACTGGAAAAAGGCATAAAATGGGTTCATCCCCTAAATATATTGAGTCTGTCTTGAATTGGATTCGAACTCAGATAGATAACAAAACCATTTTTCCGAAGATATTTGATACTTATTTGTGAAGCTAATTCATATATAGTTTTAAACATCTTTAAGTTGGTTTATAGTTTGTAACACTTTTTTATTTTTATTTTTTTCTATTCAGGAGAACCGTTCCCTTCAAACTTTGTGGATGTCGTGAAGTGCATTTCGAAAAAGTTGTTTCGTGTATATGCACACATCTATCATTCTCACTTTGGAACGATTGTGAAACTCAAGGAAGAAGCTCATCTCAACACTTGCTTCAAGCATTTTGTTCTCTTCATAACTGTAAGTTGATGAATCTTCTCTGGATCATGCTGCCTTCTTAGGAATGTTCTTTTAATTGATTGTAAAAGTTTGTATAATGATGATGCACGCTTTTTGGAAACATGCAGGAGTACCAGTTGGTGGTTAATAAGAAAGAGTTGGCTCCTCTTCAAATACTAATCAATATTATTTTGGAAGCATAGAAAACTCTTCATATGGTTTCAGGGCCGGGCGTAAAGGGACATCCTAAAGAAGTTTATGACCTTGTATGTTCTTTGTTTGGCTTTTACAAAATGAGTTGATGTAATGCATAATGCAAACGTTAAATGACCTTGTGGGGTTTCAATCAATAAAATAGGATCATTATGTCTATAATGATACCGTTGGACCGCTTTTTCACTTCATTATGAGAAGCAAAGATGAAAATAGACTCTCACAATTCATTTGCAAAGCTCTAGGGTGCTACGTATTTAGTATCAGACATCAATCAATTCAAATCAATACTAGATTGCACTTCAGACATCAATCAAAACAAACTACATGCAGTGACTAATGACTTCATTGCAACAACACCCAAATCAATAAATATATGAATAACTAAAACATAATCCATCCCGGAAAAAAAATGAATACACTCCTCAGGGCAGAACTGATGACCTGCCTTCTTCACGAGTGAGTAAGAAGCTGAAACTTGGGTTCTCCCGAATCAACTGAGAAGGTTCAATGTCGTTTACATCCACATGTTGCATTGACTCTGATATATCATCCACCTTAAACGGGATGCTGCGTTTTGATTCATCCCCTCACGTTAGTTGAGTCATCTTCCAAAACGAAACAGGTGCTTATGGCATAGTTCGAGTACTTCGACATGATTCTTAGCTTTTCCAAAACCTTATGGTTTCGTAAACCACACAGACAATTAATACCATATCAAGACAGACTAAAGCTTAGTTATGTAAAATTGAAACATACATCTGAAGAAACACTCCGAGTGCCATATTTGTCATCCCAGTACATTGTGCTGATTCTGTATAGCTGCTGTACACTTAGCACCTGAAAAAAAAAAATAAGAAGACAAATTTACTGTTCCCTTCATGAAAGTATAGCGATCTAAGGGACAGATTTGAGCATTTGAGCATTTGACCGAGTAGAAGAGACTAAGTAAGTACCGGACAGATTTTGCTTGTTATATCATCTACGGTCTTTTTCGGCTTTGCATGAATGAGCTGAACATAGAGCCAAAACAATTAAGTTTAAGGATTATAGGATTTGGCATATATAATAAGATTTAGAATTTCACCAGAAAATCAACAGTCTGCCGGATATGCCTCAACTCATGCAATGCTGAACCTGCATACTGTAATAAAATAAAATAAGTAAACCCAAAAAGATGTGAAAATGTTTATGCAAATGTTAAAGAGTCAAAGCATGAAGAAATTGTGGCTTACCTCGGTAGCGTCTATGCACCATTGCTCTAATTTAGCCAAACCTGCTATAATGCACAAGTTTATGACAGAGAAATCTCTTTGTCAAATTGGCTTGAGAGAAAAGGAAAAAAAAAAAAAAAAAAAAAAAGGGATAGATAGGTAAGATAATTACATAAATAATAAAGTGAATAGAAAAGAAGAAAAGACATGAGTAAGAAGAAATGGTGTTTGGACAAATTAGGGTTTAAGGGTTTGAAAATTAAGGAGAGAGAGAGNTAATAAGATTTAGAATTTCACCAGAAAATCAACAGTCTGCCGGATATGCCTCAACTCATGCAATGCTGAACCTGCATACTGTAATAAAATAAAATAAGTAAACCCAAAAAGATGTGAAAATGTTTATGCAAATGTTAAAGAGTCAAAGCATGAAGAAATTGTGGCTTACCTCGGTAGCGTCTATGCACCATTGCTCTAATTTAGCCAAACCTGCTATAATGCACAAGTTTATGACAGAGAAATCTCTTTGTCAAATTGGCTTGAGAGAAAAAGAAAAAAAAAAAAAAAGAATAAAAGGGATAGATTACAAGTGGACATGCCTGTTGAAAAGCTGAACATTGATGTAGGCAAATATTTGTGTAAATAGTTTTCTGAATGGTGGAACCTGCATCATGTAAACATACAATATAATCATCATTCATCATTCATCATTCATAAATAGTTTTACTCTTTTGTTATTTTTTTTTCTTTCTTTTTAATGGATCCACAGACTCACATTGTTAGCTTTCATTATATCTTGGTAACTGCTTAGGCTTGCCCCAATACTTTCCCAATGAGAAACCTGAGTTCGTGCGTTAGCGAATCTCCCTTGTTTCTGTATCATGTGGACATGTCTTATAAACCAAAAATGGATTGGCGGGCACAAAAGCAATAAAGACATTACCCGTACACAGAACTCAAAGAGAGGAAAGATCTCTTTCTTTAGATTATCTCTGATCATTGCATACACCTTCTCGATGAAATCAATAAGCTGCTGCTTGAATCCCTATTTGAATTGTAAAGAAGACATTCAAGACAGAACTGAGGCTGGCACATTAAGGCAGATACAAAAAACAAAAAAAGAAAGAGAAAGGATTTGCAGCTTCTTTACTCTGGACGATGGCGTTATTGTAGCACTTGTGAACGTGCGTTTCAGTAGACAAAAGAGCGTGGCTGAATTAGATAACCAATACGCCAAAACATTATTATCATCCGGGACCTGTATTATTCAACGTTACAACATGTTCAAATAGTATCTAAACAATGAAGCAAGAAACAAAAAATAAACAAAAATCATCTTAATTACTTGAATGGCGGAAGTTATTATTTGCACGATACGTTTAAAGATGATGGTTCTTTCGACTTCAAATGATCTCCAGTGAAGAAGACATTTGTAAATGATATATGCAGCAACAGGCTTGCCTCCCTCATATCCAAGGTTTTGTGAGATGCTTTTGGCAAGTACTTCCTGGTTTTCCTAAACGAAAAACACCATGATAACAACAGAGTGCAATACTCAGACAAAAGTACATGAAAAGTTATGTCTTAATTCTTTGTTGACCCGGGTGGTGACATAGCAATGTTATATACTAGCACAGAGCTCAAGGCTACTTGAGAGTACCGAATCACATAGCTGATCCACTCTTCTCGTAACATTTTCAAGTTTTGTGGCAAGCTCTGAATTTTTAGCCTCTGCCTGGGAGAAAGCTTTTCTCAAGTCTTGTGCAGCTTGTCGTTCAGACTGAAGCGAAGCCTGTGATAAAATATGTTTTAAACTAACATATACACTTCACGATATTGAGAGCCTAATCAACATAAAAATCCTACAAAAACTTTTGATAGTGAATACAGAAAGGATGATCGAAGTAATGAGTTAACGTTACACATACCTTTAGAACCTCCACCTCTAATGATAATGATTTGATTCTTTCAGTATACTCAACCAATACCGGAGTGTCGTTACTGACTCGAGGTGCTTCTTCAATAGCTTTCCTTTCAGCCTCCCATTCTCTAATCACATCAGCATTTGCTTCTTCAACTCGCAACCACATTGCGTTCAAAGCCTCCTATTTTTTTTGCATATTCGAAAGATTTTTTTTATTCTTTTTGGCACATTGACGATCCATATGGTCTCTTAGTATCTCAGTTAGATAAACAAGAATGACGCTAATTAATTAAGAGGGTACTTAGTAATGACCTGAACACTCGTAGCAATAGCCTCGGTAAAAGGATCCATGTCCTGTGACATTATAAACTTGATAATTCAATCAGAAAGAAGAAAAATAATTTATATGTAGTAGGCAGGCAGGTAAAAGCATTGTTTTCCTGATCAATGACACAGCCATGCTAGTTTAAAAGCATGAGCAATTAGAGTATAAACAAAAGACACTGCTGAAACAAAGCAACTTTCAAATTTATGTACCTTCATCTTCATATCAGCACTTCAAGGGTTTGATACAAGACCGAGTTCAACAGTGAAAGAAAATAGTAATCGAGATTGGAGATGGCCAGGTGAATCGTCGATTTAGGGACTAGGGGTTTTGAAATACTGACTTGAAGTACTCATTCATACTCGTGAGTTATTTTTTTTATTGGGCTTAGGGCACTAAAGTTTTGGTCTAGTAAGGCTTAATGGGTTTCCAGATGTCCACAAATTAACATCCTTAACGAGTTGATAAATTATGTAATTACTTGCGATTTTACAAAATGCGTTGATGTAATGTTAACAGTAAAAATTTGAAGAAGAAGAGGCGTAACACTTGTTGACTTAATTGCTCAAAAACTACATGCTGTTTTATCCTCCGGTGAAGAACTACTTGCTGTTTATTTGTGATACTTGAAACTAATTTTCCTATAGTAAAGAAAATTTGGTTGTGTAACCAACCACTAATCGTGTGTTCTCTTTGGTTTCTTTACATTTACCATTGGTAGCAAAACATTTGTTGAATAATTCTTCTTCAATACCATATGCATGATCTTGCGGTAAAATGGAAAACTAAAAAGAACCATATCCATTTCATTTCAAGGCAGGTGTGGTGTTTGATACAACAAACTATGGATATAGATGTTAGGGGGAGATCCAATATGATGTCAATCGTACCACAAATCGATGAAGATACTTGGAGCTTAAGATGAGAATAGACTCAAAATTCGTTTCCAAAGATTTAGGTGTTTTTTTTAGTATCAGACATCAAATTAAAAATTTAAAACAAACCATAGTTCCATTATTGCAACAAATTAAACACTCAAACCAGCAATTGAAGAACTAAAACAGAATCCGTCCCGGAAAAAGGAAGAATGAATACACGCTTTAGGGCAAGAGTACTACATCAAACACTCCTATGCCACTTTCTGCCCGAGTGAGTAAAGAAGCTGATCAAAATCGTCGTTGATCAAATGAGGAGGGGCTTCAGAGTAGTTTACATCCACTTGTTCCATAGACTTTGACATATCCTCCACAGTGAATGGAATGCTGTGTTTTGATTGATTCCCTCACGTTAGTTGAGTAATGACAAGGGTACAAAGAGATTTTACCACAAAATAAGCTTAAGTTACCTCGAGTCATTGTCCAAAAGGAAGGGACTGGTTACGGGATTCCAGTCCTCTGGAATCATAGCCCTCATATTTGTAACAAACTATTCAGTTTTGGAAAAAAACATAGTCAATAACATTATCTAGGGGAAAAACAAAGCTTAGTTATGTAAAAGTGAAACATACATCTGAAGAAACACTCCAAGTGCCATATTTGCCATCCCAATACATTGTGCTGATTCTGTATAAGTGCAGTATACTTAGCATCTGAAACAAGAAAAAAAAAAACAACTTACAATTTTCAGTAGTTAGTAAGAGACGGATTTAACCTAGTAGAAGAGCGAGGCTAAATACCGGACAGAGTTCTCTTGTTACTTCTTCTAAGGTCATTTTCGGCTTTTCACGAATGACCTAAACAGAGAGCCAAAAAGTTATTAGTTTACATAAGCAAACAATGTAATGGAAGCATATAAGGAGTAACATATATAGCATAAACTAAGAATTTCACCAAGAAACCAACAGCCTGCCTGATATGCCTCAACTCGTCCCAAGCTAAGCCAGCATACTGTAATTATAAATTGAAACGATAAGTCATTTTTTGGGATGAACATGTGGATTAGAGGCAAAAGTGTGGCAAACTTAGCTTGTGGCTTACTTCATCGGTCGCCTCTACACACCATTTGTTCAGTTCAGCCAAACCTGCTTCAACGTACTCCCCATGGCTTAATGAGCAACACTCACGACGTAGAAGAAAACTACACAAGTTAATTTATTACCGATCTTTGAGTCAACCAAGAAAGAAAACTGAGTTAAAAGAAAGAGACAAAGAGGACTGATTACAAGTGAGCATGCCTGTTAAAAAGTTGAACATTGATGAAGCTGAATACTTGTGTGAATATTTTGCTAACTAAAAAAGGTGGAACCTGAATCATGTAAATCATCATTGCTCAATAGATTGTCTCAAATTGGAAACCCAAAACGTGAAGTTTTACTCTTGTTCTTTTTTTCTTTTTCTAATGGATCATCAGACTCACATTGTTTGCTTTCATTAGATTCAGGTAACTGTTTAGGCTTTCCACAATACTAAGCCAGTGAGGAACTAGAGGTTGTGTGTTTTCTTCTATCGTCCCTGGTTTCTGTGTTATCCACTAAGTCTGATAAATTAATCGATAAAAGTATATAGGCGGATCAATAATTAAAGCTAGCTATATATAAACACAAAAGATCAATAGATAAGTAACCTGGATACACAACTCAAGGAGAGGAAGGATCTCTTTCTCTAGATTATCTCTGATCATTCCATATATCCTCTCGATGAATACAATAAGCTTCTGCTGGAATCCCTATTTGGATTGTAAGACACAAGACACAACTGAGGATAACACCCGTTAAGGCAGATTAAAAAGAAAGAATGATTTGCAGCTTCTTACTCCGGACACTGGTGTTGTAGCATTTGTGGACATGCGTCGCAGTAGGAAAAACAACGTGGCTAAATTAGATAACCAATACGCCAAAACCTCGTTATTATCTGGGACCTGTAACGAAAGACAACTTACTTCAACATGTTTAAGTATTCTAAAATCTTATCAACGTTCGGGGTTTTAGAAATATGTTATAGGTAACCATGAAACAAGAAAGAACCAGCTTAGTACTTCAATGGCCGAAGCAATCATTTGAACAATACGGTTAAAGATGTTGGTTCTTTTGTCTTCAAATGATCTCCAGCGGATGAGACATTTGTAAATGACATATGCAGCAACAGGCTTGCCTCCATCATATCCAAGGTTTTGTGAGATGAATTTCACTAGTACTTCCTGGTTTTCCTGATTCACACCAAAGATAAAATTATATGAATAAATATTTTTTAGTATATACTCTACCAATACTAGAGTGTCTCATTACTGACAGGAAATGTTTCTTCAATAGTTTTCTTTGTAGCCTCCCGTTCTCTAAGGGCTCCAGTGTCTCGTGTAGCCTGATTCAATTTTGAGCATGACGAATCATGGTTTTTTTTATTTTCTCAGTTAAGTAACCAAGAATAGCGCAGTTTAATTAAGTGGATAATTAGTACGTAATGACCTGAATAACAGTATCAGCCTCAGTAAAAGGATCCATGTCCTGTGACATTTATAAACCATAAGTGTCCAGGGTCTCATCATCAATTTAATCAGAAAAAAATTATTGTAATTCATATGTATTAGAAAGAAGAAAAAAGTTGTTAGAGCCTCTCTGTAGCATCAAAACTTGTAAACAAAACGAAAGTTACCAGACAATGAAAACTGGCTAAGATTAACAAACATGAACAAACTGCTAGTTCATAAATTCTTCTTAACATGTTAAATGGCTTGTGAACAATGAAACAACGAAGAAACAACTTACTTCAATGGCCGAAGCTAGTAATGTATGAATGATACGGTCAATTAAGAACGATGGTTTCGATATGTATCCATTTATACAAATGTTCAGGATCCAAATTTAGATTGTTTTTTTTTAATTGCAAATAAAGAAAAAAACATGAAATTTTGTAGGAAAAAGGACTAAATATCATTATAGATACACTCCAAATGAAATTGAATAATTTTTTAAAATTTAATAATTCATTTACATCATATATAGACACATATATTTATCAAATTTGTAAGCTGTAGCTTGGATAAGTTACCTTTTATAATACAAAATATCTTTAAAAAAATTTAATGTGTGATATAATCAGTCAGATTTTGGTGCACTATCTTATTATACTTTTTAATATCTTTTTTAAAGTTATATAAATGAAATGATATGGATCTTGACATATAAGTATATAACTAAAATGTTTGTATTAGTGCTGTTGTCATCAGTGCTATCCAGATTTAAAGGCAAATAATGTTTGTTAATGATAAGAAGAAAAAAAAAAAGAAGAAGAGAATTTCATTACTATTTATTTGGAAATTTAAAAGTAGGATTCTAAATATTTTAATGACTGTTTTAAATATGAAAAAATAATACAAAAATCTTTTAGGAATAGTATTGTTAAAAACCCGTTTTCTCATGTGAGATAACAAAAACTACAAGTAGTCTTTACTTTGTCTCCTTTCGAAGAAGAACTACTCGGCGTTTTAGTCAATCATAAACACCACAATTTTCTACCGTCAATGTGACGCACACCTTCGAAGTTCCAAACTCACTCATCAGATTTCTACAAATTCTTCTGATCATGGCGCGCCGGAAGATCCAATCTGAGTTGATTTTGCAAGAAACTAAGGCTTTCCTCAAATTATCGGACGCTCTTTACAGAGGTTTATGACACAGCTATTGAATGCGAGAACGAGCCGACCCAGGAAAACTCGAAATTGTAGGTAACAAAAAAAGAAAAAATCATCTTTTTATTTCTATTTACTTGCACAAGTTTACAACAACAAGTAAAGGTTGCATTTTTCTTGGATGAGAGTCTCTATCAAAATGTCTTATTATTAACCAGGAATTATGATATGTCAAAATAAAAGTTTGAGAAGATGATTGACACAAAGACTTTAACGAAGATGACAAGAGGGTTGTGTATGTATGTCGGCCAATTTGTGCTCTTTCGTGGAAATACTTTGGCTTTATACTCTGTTTTACTCACACACACGTTAATAAGTTGGTATGGCCTTCACTGTTGAAAAGTAAAAGATATCTCAATATATTCAACGTTTGTCACCATTGTCAATGAGTTTGGACCGCATTTAATTTTGCCCCCACGACTGTAATGGGATCACGTTTTCGGGTTTGCTTCTTCTTTACCTTAAAATTCCTTTCATTTTCTGGTTTTAAGGTAGAAGCAGAACCCTTCTTTACCTTTGTATAAGCTAAGATGAAGCTTTCACTTGCTTTCAATGCTACTATCTTGTTACTTCATTTTTGCAGCGTGGTCTTTGGTCAGTTCAGGTTTTCAAATGAGACTGACATGAAAGCTTTGCTTGAGTTCAAGTCTCAAGTTTCTGAAAACAAGAGAGAGGTCTTGTCCTCATGGAATCACTCCTCCTCATATTGCAATTGGATTGGGGTCTTATGTGGCCGCAAAGAAAGAAGAGTTATAAGTCTGGACCTTGGTGGATTCAAGTTGGCCGGTACCATCTCACCCTCCATTGGTAATCTCTCTTTTCTCAGATTACTTAATCTTGGGGACAACTCTTTTGGAAGTACCATCCCTCAAGAGGTGGGAATGCTACATAGGCTTCAGTACTTGAACATGAGCTATAATCTTCTCCAAGGAAGGATTCCGCCTAGTCTTTCTAACTGCTCTAGACTGTTGAACCTTGATTTGTCGTCAAACCAGCTTGGACATAACATTCCCTCAGAACTTGGTTCACTTTCTAAGCTTGTCATTCTGTTTCTGGAGCAAAACAACCTTACGGGACAATTCCACTTATCGTTAGGAAACTTGACATCACTCCAGGAACTTGACTTTGCATATAACCATATGGATGGGGAGATTCCAGATGATGTCGCTAGATTGACCCAAATGGTGTACTTCCAAGCAGCAGTGAATCAATTTTCAGGTGTTTTTCCTCCTGCATTGTACAACATCTCCTCACTTGTGTATTTATCCCTAGCCACCAATAGGTTTTCGGGTAATCTTAGGGATGATTTTGGTGATCTTCTACCAAACCTAAGTATACTTCTTTTAGGAGAAAATCAGTTTACCGGAGCTATTCCCTTAACACTTGGCAATATCTCAAGCCTTGGAAGGTTTCATATCTCATATAATTACCTGACAGGAAGTATCCCTTTGTCCTTTGGAAAATTAAGTAATCTGTGGTGGTTAGGGATGAGTAATAACGCTCTGGGGAATAACTCTTTCAGTGGTCTTGAATTTATTGCTGCATTGGCGAACTGCACTCAATTAGAGTTCTTAGATGTTGGGGACAATAGACTTGGAGGTGAGCTGCCTGCCTCCATATCCAGTCTGTCCACCAAGTTGACTAGTCTGTCCCTTGGAGGAAATCTTATCTCTGGGACCATTCCAAGTGACATCGGGAATCTTGAAAGCCTGCAAGAACTCAGTTTAGAAACAAATTTTTTGACAGGAGGACTGCCAGACTCTTTCGGTAAGCTTTTGAAATTGCAGGTGGTGGATCTGTATTCAAATGCAATATCAGGGGAAATACCATCTTATTTTGGCAGCATGACTCAGTTGCAAAAGCTCCATTTGAATAACAATAGTTTCCACGGAAAAATCCCTCAGAGTCTTGGACGTTGTCGATACTTGCTAGACCTATGGCTTGATGCAAATAGGTTGAATGGGAGTATACCTCAGGAAATACTGCAAATTCCATCTCTCGCCTACATTGATTTGTCAGACAATTTGTTGACCGGCTCTTTTCCGGAAGAGGTTGGAAAGTTAAAACTTCTTGTTGGACTAGGTGCTTCGAACAACAAACTATCAGGACAGATGCCACAGAGCATAGAGGATTGTCTCTCGTTGGAATTTCTCTATATGGAAGGAAATTCGTTTGATGGTGCCATTCCAGATATAAGCCGGTTGGTAAGCCTAAAAATTGTTGACTTCTCCAACAACAATTTCTCTGGCTGCATTCCTCAATATCTAGCCAATTTTCATTTGCTGCGAAATCTAAATCTTTCTATGAATAAGTTCGAGGGAAGTGTGCCAACGACAGGAGTGTTTCGAAATGCTACAGCAGTTTCTGTTTTTGGAAACAAAAATCTATGCGGAGGCGTCAGAGAAATGCAACTAAAACCATGCATTTTGCAAGCACCACCAAGGAAGAAAAAGCCTCTTTTACTTAGAAAGAAATTTGTCAGTGGTATTGGTGTTGGTATAGGTATAGTTTCGCTTTTGTTAATCATAATTTTGGCTTCTCTGTGTTGGTTCATGAAGAGGAGAAAGAAGAAGAATGCCAGTGATAGTAACCAACCTGATTCTAAAACTTTGGGGATGTTCCATGAAAAGGTAAGTTATGAAGAGCTTGATAGTGCAACAAATGGCTTCTCTTCAACCAATCTGATTGGTTCAGGCAATTTTGGTAATGTTTTTAAAGGATATCTTGGCCTTGAGAATAAACTCGTCGCTGTTAAAGTTCTGAACCTCTTGAAGCATGGAGCAACTAAAAGCTTTATGGCGGAATGTGAGACCTTAAAAGGTGTACGGCATCGTAACCTTGTTAGACTGATAACAGTTTGTTCAAGCCTCGATTCCAAGGGAAATGAATTCAGAGCTCTGGTCTATGAATTCATGCCAAAAGGAAGTCTGGATATGTGGCTGCCGCCAGAAGATGTGGAAAGGGGAGACGATCAGTCGAGATCCTTAACACTTGCAGAGAAACTCAACATTGCAATAGATGTGGCTTCCGCTTTGGAGTATCTGCACGTTCATTGTCATGACCCTGTAGCTCACTGTGATGTTAAGCCAAGCAATGTCCTTCTAGACGATGATCTGACTGCTCATGTTGGTGACTTTGGTTTGGCTCGGCTCTTGTATAAGTTTGATCGAGAATCCTTTCTGAACAAGTTTAGTTCTGGCGGTGTCAGAGGCACTATTGGCTATGCCGCACCAGGTTAGTAGACATCTATATGCAAAAAGTATTGTTTAACTATGTATTATCCAACCTCAGTGTCTGTTGTTTCTTTGAAATATGTGTGCAGAATATGGAATGGGAGGCCAACCATCAATACAAGGAGATGTGTACAGCTTTGGAATTCTACTTTTGGAGATGTTTACAGGAAAGAAACCGACAGATGAATCATTTGCAGGCGATTATAACCTCCACAGCTACACGAAGTCAGTATTGTCCGGTTACACAAGCAGTGGAGGCGGCAACGCCATTGATGAATGGTTGAGACTTGTTTTGCAATTGGGAATAAGGTGTTCTGAAGAATGTCCAAGGGATAGGATGCAAATGGCTGAAGCAGTACGTGAATTAATCTCAATCAGATCTAAGTTCTTCCGTTCTGAGATGACTACCACCGAGCTGAGTCCTCAGGATGTTGTGCATAGTTATCCTCAGGAATGGATATTAAATGCTGACGTGCATACAATCTAGACCCCAAAATGATGACATCACAATCACCTTCATAACTACTTATGGTGAAACAGTGAATGTGTATCTGCTTCTGCTTCATTCAAAACATAAAGACTATTGCGATTGCAAGAATGCTAAGCCATTTTCTTATATCAATAAAGAACATTTTATAATCTACTCATATCTCTTTTGTAGTTTTTATAATCATTTTCACTACTTACTCTTTCTTTGTGTACATGAGTTTCTTGAACTATTAAATCTGTGTCCCAAGGTCAATGTTTGCATAGGGACAAAGTCAATGCTTGTCTTTAGTGGAAAAAACGCTTCTGATTAATGATATCTTGCAATGATTAGTTTTGGAGTCAGAAACAGATTCGTCACTAATTATCACAATTTTGAGAGAGTTGATAAGAGTGAGTGGAGAAACAACTTGAGCAAAGAAAGTCACATAACACTTCAAAAAACTACAAGCTGTTTTTTTTTTTACTTGCCGTTTTGTTATTGTCACACTAACGCTTTGTTATCGTCACACTGACGCGCATATACTCAAAGGAAATCCCAATATGAGCTCATTTTGCAGAAACCGATGGCGTTAGACAAAATATGTAACTCTGTTTAATTTAGAACACAAGAACTGATCGACGACGTCGCCGTGAGAACGCACCGATACAGGAAACTCAAAATCGTTAAGTAAAAATCCTCTCTTTTTTTTTTGTTTCCATGTACAACGCTTTCGTAGATGTATTTGTTTTTCGAAAAAATCCAAACTTTTTGAAGCGATGATTGTCAAAATAAATGTTTAGATTGACACAAGATTATATTTAATATCACAAGAGGTTGTCTATGTTGTCGGCCAATGTGTTTTGTTTTTGGAAATGCTTTGTCTCTACTCTGTCCAAACGAGAGTTTTCTATCAAGTGTCTTTGAATTCACTTCGAAAAATCCAAACTTGGAATTAGCTTTTACTCTGTTTACACACACACACACACACACCACACACACACACCTTAATAAGTTTGACTGTTGAAAAATGAAAAGTAGAAGTCCACGCACTTTGTTTTGATTTTGTGACCATTTTAAATGAGTTTCAGTTTTGGACCGCATTTACTAGCCCCACCCACCCACGACAGTAATGGAATCGTATTTTGGATTTTTCTTACCTTAAAATGCCTTTCATTTTCTGATTTTAAGATAAGCAAAACCTTTCTTTATCTTTGTATAAGCGACATGAAGCTGTCTCTTTCACTTGCTTTCCATGCTACTATCTTGTTTCTTCAACTTTGCAGCGTGTTCTTTGCTGAAGCCAGGTTTTCAAATGAGACTGACATGAAAGCTTTGCTTGAGTTAAAGTCTCAAGTTTCTGATAACAAGAGAGAGGTCTTGGTCTCATGGAATCACTCCTCCCCGTTTTGCAATTGGATTGGGGTCACATGTGGCCGCAAGCAAGAAAGAGTTATAACTCTGAACCTTGGAGGATTCAAATTGGCCGGTGCAATCTCACCTTCCATTGGTAATCTCACCTTTCTCAGGTTACTTAATCTTTCAGACAACTCTTTTGGAAGTACCATCCCTCAGGAGGTTGGAATGCTATTTAGGCTCCAATACTTGAACATGAGCTTTAATCTTCTCGAAGGTAGGATTCCTCCTAGTCTTTCTAGCTGCTCTAGACTGTCAACCCTTGATTTATCGTCAAACCATCTAGGACATGGCGTTCCTTCAGAACTAGGTTCACTTTCGAAGCTTGCCATACTGGATCTTAGTATAAACAACCTTACGGGACATTTTCCGGCATCTTTAGGAAACTTGACGTCACTCCTGAAACTTAACTTTGCATATAACCATATGGAAGGAGAGATTCCAGACGAAGTAGCTAGATTGACTCAAATGGTATATTTCCAAATATCACTGAATAGTTTTTCTGGTGGTTTTCCTCCTGCACTGTACAACATCTCCTCGCTTGAGTATCTATCTCTAGCTGAAAATTTCTTTTCGGGTAACCTTAGGCCTGACTTTGGCGATCTTCTACCAAATCTAAGAAGGCTTATTTTGGGAACGAATCAGTTCACTGGAGCTATTCCCATAACACTTACCAATATCTCAAGCCTTGAAAAGTTTGATATATCATCTAATTACCTGACAGGAAGTATCCCTCTGAGCTTTGGAAAATTACGTAATCTGTCGTGGTTAGGGATTCGTAACAACTCACTGGGAAATAATACGTTCAGTGATCTTGAATTTATTGGCGCATTGGCGAACTGCACTCAGTTAGAGCATTTAGATGTTGGTTACAATAGACTTGGAGGTGAGCTGCCTGCCTCCATATCCAATATGTCCACCAAGTTGACTAGTCTGTCCCTTGGAGGAAATCTTATCTCTGGGACCATTCCTAGTGACATCGGGAATCTTGAAAGCCTGCAAGAACTCAGTTTAGAAACAAATTTTTTGACAGGAGGACTGCCAGTCTCTTTCGGGAAGCTTTTGAAATTGCAGGTGGTGGATCTGTATTCAAATGCAATTTCAGGGGAAATACCATCTTATTTTGGCAACATGTCTCAGTTGCAAAAGCTCCATTTGAATAACAATAGTTTCCACGGAAAAATCCCTCAGAGTCTTGGACGTTGTCGATACTTGTTAGACCTATGGCTTGATGCAAACAGGTTGAATGGGAGTATACCTCAGGAAATACTGAAGATTCCGTCTCTCGCTTATATAGATTTTTCTGACAATTTGTTGACCGGCTCTTTTCCGGAAGAGGTTGGAAAGTTAAAACTTCTTGTTGGACTAGGTGCTTCGAACAGCAAATTATCAGGACAGATCCCAAAAGCTATAGGTGGTTGTCTCTCGTTGGAATTTCTCTATATGCAAGGAAATTCGTTTGATGGAGCCATTCCAGATATAAGCCGGTTGGTAAGCCTAAAAAAGGTTGACTTCTCCAACAACAATTTCTCTGGCCGCATACCTCGATATCTGGCTAACCTTCCTTTGCTGCAAAATCTGAATCTTTCTATGAATAAGTTCGAGGGAAGGGTGCCAACGATAGGAGTGTTTCGAAATGCTTCAACAGTTTCTGTTTTTGGAAACGAAAATCTATGCGGAGGCGTCATAGAAATGCAACTAAAGCCATGCACTGTGCAGGCATCACCAAGGAAGAGAAAGCCTCTCTCGATTGGAAAGAAAGTTGCCTGTGGTATTGGTCTGGGTATAGCTTCACTTTTGCTAATCATAATTGTGGCTTATTTGTGTTGGTTTATGAAGAGGAGAAAGAAGGATAATGCCAGTGATAGTAACCAACCTGATTCTACTACGTTGGGGATGTTCCATGAGAAGGTAAGTTATGAAGAGCTTTACAGTGCAACAAGTGGCTTCTCTCCAACCAATCTGATTGGTTCAGGCAACTTCGGTAATGTTTTTAAAGGATTTCTTGGCGTTGAGAATAAACTCGTCGCTGTTAAAGTTCTGAACCTGCTAAAGCATGGAGCAACTAAAAGCTTTATGGCGGAATGTGAGACCTTCAAGGGTGTACGGCATCGTAACCTTGTTAGACTGATAACAGTTTGTTCAAGCCTCGATTCCAAGGGCAATGAATTTAGAGCTCTGGTCTATGAGTTCATGCCAAAAGGAAGTCTGGATATGTGGCTGCAGTCAGAAGATGTGGAAAGGGGAGAAGATCACTCGACATCCTTAACACTTGCAGAGAAACTCAACATAGCAATAGATGTGGCTTCCGCATTGGAGTATCTGCACGTTCATTGTCATGACCCTGTTGCTCACTGTGATGTTAAGCCAAGCAACGTTCTTTTAGACGGTGATCTGACTGCTCATGTTAGTGACTTTGGTTTGGCTCGGCTCCTCTATAAATACGATCGAGAATCTTTTCTTGACAAGTTTAGTTCTGCTGGTGTCAGAGGCACCATTGGCTATGCGGCACCAGGTAATTAAACATCTATGTGCAAAAAGTATTGTTTAACTGAGAATTATCCCAACTCATTGTCTCTGTTGTTTCTTTGAATTATGTGCAGAATATGGAATGGGAGTCCAACCATCAATACAAGGAGATGTGTACAGCTTTGGAATTCTACTTTTGGAGATGTTTACTGGAAAGAAACCAACAGATGAATCATTTGCAGGCGATTATAACCTCCGAAGCTACACGAAGTCAATATTGTCGGGTTGCACAAGCAGTGGAGGAAACAACGCCACTGATGAGTTGTTGAGACTGGTTTTGCAGGTGGGAGTAAAGTGTTCTGAAGAGTATCCAAGGGATAGGATGAGAACTGCTGAAGCAGTTCAAGAATTAATCTCAATCAGATGTAAGTTCTTCGGTTCCAAGAGAACTAATAAAGAGCTAAGCCCTCGGGACGCTCCAGAAAGCTCTCCTCAGGAATGGATGCTAAATGCGGACATGAATACAATGTAGACCAAAGCGAGGACGTCACAATCACCTTCGCAGCTACTTATGGACAACAGCGAATGTGTATCTGCTTCTGCTTCATCGACACAGAACAATGTTGGGTGGAGAGACTACTTATTAGTATATATATCAAGGGAATAGAGAACGTTGGTAATCTAGCTCTGTTGTAGCCTTAAATCACTTTTAATCCTTTTTTTTGTTGTAGGTGAAAATGATTATGACCACATAGATATGGTTGCAGAATATCCTTTTTCGTTTTAAAACACAATATAATTCTCTGTGTCTGTGCCCATAAAGTTTGAGCAAAAGTTGTTATTGAAAAAGTGCACTCATAACGAGACAAAGCACATCATCGGACATTTGGACCGAGTACCCAATGTAATCTGATTAAGATCTAATAATGTTATTGTACATTCTTCTGTCTGGTATTTCGTTTCAGTCCAGTGTGTACCTTGGTCTGTTTATGATTTCTGGATGATTTAGAAACAGTTATCAAAAGAAAAACCTTTTCACTGATTCGAGTAAAACAGAAACTCACCAACAATTTACATGAAAAAATATTTGATGTGCAACCTATATAAATAGTGAAAACAAATTTTAATTCCTTCATTACAATTATAAAGACTCGCCCAAACCAACAAAATATGTAATTGACTAAAATAAAACACTCTCCTCCCCTCTCTGGGAAGGACAGCATCAAACACACCTAAGCCATTCTATGACAAAACCAAATGGCAAACAAATTACCCCTGTGAGTTTCCATAACTACAGGGATGCAAAGAATGAAATAAACTTGGCCTCTCCACAAATACAAAGGCCAAAGACTGAACCCAAAACAAAGAAGAAGAAAGAATAGAAACCGAAAAAGATATTAATATACACAAAACGCCCATAGGAATGCAGTGGCTCACACGATGTATTTATGTATATGCGGTAGCAACAATCGTACTTGGTGACCATACAGAGCTCCTCGGGGACAGTTACGATGTACTGCCTTCTTTACGTGTGAGTAAGAATCCGAAACCCGAGTTTTCACGGATAAGTTGAGGAGGTTCAATGTCATTAACATCCACTTGTTGCATTGATTTTGATATGTCTTCAACCGTGAATGGAATGCTGTGTTTTGATTGATTTCTTGGATTAGATGAGAAACGGGAAGGGTACAAAAGATATTGAACACAAATTAGTTTCAGCTTACCTCGAGTCATCGTCCAAAAGGAAAGAGCTGCTTACGGCATTGTTCGAGTCCTCTGTCATCATAACCCTCATGTTTGCAATAACCTACGGTTTTGGAAAGAATACAATTAATATCACATCTAGACAAGAGAAAGCTTAGTTATTTAAAAGTGAATCATACATCTGAAGAAACACTATGAGTGCCATATTTGTCATCCCAGTACATTGTACTTATTCTGTATAACTGCTGTATACTTAGCACCTGGACCAGAAAAGCAACTTTAGTGATCATCTTATGGAAAAAATAATTTAACTTTAATGAGCTAAAAACCGCTTTGACTGAGTAGAAGAGACTACATACCGGACAGAGTTCTCTTGTAATTTCATCTAAGGTTTTTTTCGGTTTTTGATGAATAACCTGATCAGAGCGTCAAAGGAAGCAAAATTAACTTAAGCAAAATTAACTTAAGCACAATTTCAAGGGAACGCATAAAAGAAGTGACATAGTATCGACTAAGATATTTACCAGGAAGCCAACAGCCTGCCTAATATGCCTCAACTCATCCCAAGCTGAGCCAGCATACTGTAAGAAAATGAAACAACAATTCCATTTCAAAAGATGTAAAATATATAAGTAATTTAAAGGCAAAGTGTAAAATCTCGGCTTACTTCATCAGTAGCCTCCACACACCACTGCTCTAATTCAGCCAAACCTGCTTTAACGTACTCCCCATTGCTGAATGAGCAACACTCACGACGTAGAAGAAGACTGCAAAATGTTATGACAGAAAGATATTCTGTCAACCAAGGAAAAAGAGATTTGACAGAAGAAAAAAAAGGAGAGATTACAAGTGACACATGCCTGTTGAAAAGCTGAACGTTGATGAAGGAGAATATTTGTGTGAATACTTTGCGGACTAAGAAGGGTGGAGCCTGTATCATGTATTATATATTGGAATCATCATTACCAAAACAAAAATACAACTTTTACTTTTGCTAATTTCGAGACTCACATTATTTGTTTTCATTAGGTTCAAGTAACTGTTTAGGCTTTTCCTAATACTTTGCCAATGGGCAATCAGAGCTTGTTGAGCAACAGCATTTGCTTGTGCTCTTCCTTTCACCAAACTTGCCCTTGATGTCCTTGGTGCCTGTATTATGCAAACATTCCTTTATACGAAATCGAAAAAATTTCACGTAACTAAAGCTAAAATGTACCAGCATATCAACTTCACAAAGGTTGAACAATAGAGAACACATGAAAACCCTTCTCAATAGCAATAGAAAAAAAAGAATATTATTTTAAGACAGCAGAAGAATCATCTTGGAGGTTTAGAAGGCGTTGAGTAAGAAATGGTTATCCAGAACATTCGGTTATTAATTTCAAGCCATCTAATTTATAACCCCTCTTTCTAGAAACTGTTCTACGAAAACAAAGCAACAAAGAGTTACCTGTATACATAAGCCAAGGAGTGGCGATATCTCTTTCTTTAGGTTATCTCTGATCATTCCATATATCTTTTCGAGGAATGCAGTAAGCTGCTGCTTGAAAAGTAGTGCGGGGTACTTTGCTTCAACTTGCCTCAAGTCGTCAAGCTTGGTGAGCCCTTGTCTATTCAGAAAAGAGAGTCCAGCACTTTGAGGAGATCCCCTTAATCCCTATTTAGATTGTTAAAGAGGCACACAAGATGAATTGAGGCTGATACACCAAGGCAGATAAAAAAATTTAGGTTAGCAAATTGATTTGCGGCTTTCTTACTTGTGACATCCTTCCAAAAAGGGATGCTGATGTTGTTCTTCGTCTCTGCGGCGTTAAACTAGCTGCGCCAGTTGCTTTGAGTGTGCGTTGCAGAAGCAATAATAAAGTGGCTGAGTTAGATAACCAATACGCCAAAACCTCATTGTTATCTGGGACCTGTATGGAAGACAACATTTCCAATTGATATCCAGAAACTGGGCTTTAAAACATGTTGAAATAGTCATAAATGCTTCTTAACAATGAAGCAAGAAAGAATCAACTCACTTCAATGGCAGAAGCAATTGTTTGAATGATACGGTCAAAGACGCTAGTTCTTTCGACTTCAAATGATCTCCAGTGAAGGAGACATTTGTATATGACACATGCAGCAACAGGTTTGCCCCCAGCGTATCCAAGATTTTGTGAGATACACTTGACTAGTAGATCCTGGTTTTCCTGAATGATACGAAGATTATAACATAATGTTAAGAGAAAAGCAGAGTGCAATAATGCAAGAAATGGGATCCCATCATTAAGATATTATATCTGATACCTGCTGCCTTTCATTCAGATATTTCTGTGGTTTCTCCTCAGACTCTGGTTCCCGTACAGCAAGAGTCATGTCCTGTGACATTTACAGACGATAAGCAATTAAATAAACAAGAAAGTACGCCGGTCTCCTTTTGAACATGCAATTTAATCAGAAAAATTCACTTTCCCTTACCGGTGTCTTTGTTTCCCCATTAAGAAGATTTCCATTCTCTGGAGTTCTCTGAACATTGAGAAGAAAAGATTACATGAATAAAACAGACCAACTTGTATTTATATGCATCTGAAAGACGAAAAAGAATTAATATGTCTTGGCACCGGTAAAAGCATTGTTTTTGATCGCGCAGGCATAGATCTGCTGGTTGGCGATATAGCAAGTGCCTGTTGCCTGAGTACTTGGATTTCTGACTCTGAATTGGTAAGCTTCTCTTCTAGTCTGAACCAGAAGCAAAATCAACATGTAGAAGTCCAGAATAGAAGAAACACAGTGATAACTTATTTACTCAACCAACAAGGATAGCAATGCCTAGTAAGCGTCTCTTAGCAGTTCAAAACTTGTAAGCAAAATGACAGAGTCAAAAGTACATGAGAAATTATAATCTGTCCATTTTCTGTTGATTGTTCATCAATATATTTTACGAACCTTTGTACTGATTCATGTAGCTGATCTGCTTTTCTCGTAGCATTTTCAAGCTCTGTGGCCAGCTCGGAATTTCTAGCTTCTGCCTCTGAGAAAGCTTTTTTCAAGTTTTCGACTGCTTGTCGTTCAGCCTGAAGTGAAGCCTGTAACAATATATGATTTAAGCTAACCAATCCACTTCACGATATTAAGGGCCTAATCAACAAATTATTTACTAACTTTGATAGTGAATACATAAAGGTAAATCTAATAAGTGAAAACACACATACCTTTAGAGCCTCCACCTCTGATGTTAATGAATTGATTTTTTCAGTATCCTCAACCAATACCGGAGTCTCCTTAATGACTGGAGGTGCTTCTTCAATAGCTTTCCTTGCAGCCTCCCGCTCTCTAATTACGGCAGCGTTTGCTTCTTCAACTTGTAACCGCATTGCTTGCAAAGCCTCCTGTTGTTTTGCAAATTCTTGGGCTTTTGTTTCTTCTAGCTCAGTCTATATTACCAAAGATTATCAATGACAAAGTAAACAAAGCTTGATACCATGCCAATGTATGGAAATGAACTTACTCTCTGTCGCTTTTCTAATTGTAAACGCCATGTTAATTCTTCAACACGCTTTTCAAGTTTGTCTTTCGCCTCTCTAAGGGCTCCTGTGTCTCGTGCGGCCTGATTCATTAAATTGTAAAGGTAAGAACCTGATTCATATCATGAAGTTGTGAAAATTTAGTAAATGTGTTTTTTTTTAAACCCAAAAAAAAACTACCATTTTAAGTGTCCTCAATTCTTTTCGTGCAACCCTGCTCCTCCAGCCACATTGTGTGGAAAGGGCAGCTTTTTGGAGCTTCTTGTAGTAAGAATATGCGAGGTGACTGCGAAGACGAGCCTAAATTAAAAAGGAGGACCATCAGTGCTGGTTTAAATTGAACAATGTCACACATGGACGTGTCATGTTCTTATTTGCTCAGTTAGGTAAGCAAAAAAGACCCAGAGAGGTTTCTTGGTAACGACCTGAATAATAGTAGCAGCCTTCATTTGCTTTCTGAACCTGAACTCATTGCGAGCAACCATTCCCCTTAGTGCTGTTTGAACTGTTATTGCTGAATGTCTAACTGTTAAGTAAGATTCTCTGGCAGTATGTCTTCTGAAACCCTTCTGAATATTTACTGCTGCTGCCTGGCGTCGCATTTCCTCATAAAGGTTACACGCCAATTTGCCTTGAATTCAATAAAAGGTATTGAGAAGCTCATTCCTCCAAAAGTAATACAATCCGTAGAAGAATAAAAAGGCACATAATCTCTACATATATCACATTTGCAAGGCAGAACGAAAAAACGGACCATAACAAGCCACTAATTTCATGGGAACACACAGAAGCAAGAAAATCAGAATCCAATATGCTGGACCGCTACAACAACAGCAGCAAAAGAGAAGAGCATAGTGTTGCAATAAATTATGGAAGAAGATACCTCGGCAGTTGGATTGTAATACGATAGCAGCTCCACGTAGAGCACGGAATTCTTTACGTGCGATGAAAGTACGGCTTTGCCTTTGGATTCTCCTAGCCGCATTTCCAAGAACCTCAGCTCTTCTTGCATCTAACTCAGCCATCTGCCCAGCTCTAAGGAATACTTTTGTTTTCCCTAACTGCAAGTGGCAGCATGTTGGATAAATTAGACATAGTTCCTAACACATATATGGAACCATTACATAGTACAATTTCAAATGACTTACTTCATAACCCTTTAAGCCTATCTTATCCAGAAGCATTTTGCATGCAACTTTGTCATCAGAACTGCAAAGAAAATAGGAACCATTACATACAACAAAAAAGGCTTTTTTCAAAGGAAAAAAAAAAAAACTGCAAGAAATAATAAACACCAATTTCTTTTCAAAAGACAAGGCCATTTGTCAGGATTATACAAAACTACGAGAGAAAAACAATATGTATATATCATTGTGACTTACTTTCCCTCTAGAACTTCTGGAGCAAGTACACCAAAACGATTGAGAAACTCATAAAACGTCCGCTTGGTAGGATAACCTGCACAGCTGATTCTAATAGCTTCGAGAACACCCTTAACAAAAGTAAGACAAGTAGTAAGTTTGTAAGTTTTATAACCGAACATTTAGGTCGCAAAGCCTCAATTATAAATACCACAGAACAGACAAAAATAATATAGAAGGTTCCAGTTGTACTTACACCACTTCGTAATTGTTCAATTACGTTCACATTCTCGAAGATGGCAGGCTTAAGTACATTATTTGGCTTCACACATCTGATGTAGTGAGGTTCAGTTGAACTCAGTGTCTCCATCAAAGATTGAAGTTGAAGCTGAAATTTAAGATTAAGCATGTCTTGTTAGATACAAATATACTGTTTCCCCTACATAATGTATTGAACCATGATTCATCACAACATCAACATGGGTGAAAATTTGAAAATGAAAGCCATAGAATAAAAATAATAACTACAAAGTCAAAGTGAATGAAAGAAATGAGTTAATGATGTCTGAATTAGTGATATGGCTTCTCTATCAAGCACACTCAGGACCTAAAGTGTTAAAGATGTTTCCACTATATACAGAATATTCATCAAAAGGAAAATCCTAGTTCCTTAAATATTTATGTAAAGGAGAATATATTGCATGACAGTTTTGGAGAACAAATCTATATGGTGAGCAAAAAAAACACCATACCTTAAAGCGTGACCCGATGGAAGAAAATTTGGTTTTACTTGATGTTTCCTCTGCTAGGCGAGGAAATAGACCAGCTACAAAAGTATCACTGGAAGCGATCAAAAGATCCTGATGTTCTGCCACCACGTAATCTTTGTTCTTGTCAAGGAACAAGTCAGCCTGATAAGTTACCTGTTTCAGTACAAAAGAGAGAGTGTTAATAGGAAAATTATCAAAATTTATCATAAGCATGTAAAAGATGTTTTACCTCTCCAGCATAATGTGATATTGCAAAGTTGGTCCGAGATAGCTTTGGTTTGGTAAACCGCTTATTGTTCTTGAACGTTTGATACAGCTTCTGAGCAAATGTTTCATGTGTCGACTTTGGAAACATACTGCAAAAGAATTGAGTATCCATTATACAGTTGGTCTTAGACAGATTAAGCAAAGCAGCATCTTCATCAAAATCATAGTAGATCTTTAGTCCATAAGCATAAACGGAAACAGTTTCGTCTAAAGAGTCTAGCAGCCTACCATGCTTCATCTAGAAGGGCAATGACTCCTCCAGGTTTCTGAAAGAGAAAGTCATAAACACACATTAACAACACACATATGTATTAAGAAAGATGAAATAGTTGTAAACTATCACAAAAATACGTCAAGAATAAAATTAGATAAGCCGGCATTAGGACACCTTCTCAATGAGATCCAACACATCCTTGTTATCAACAAATTCTATGTAACTCCAGTTGATCTCTTCTTTGGTATAATCCTCTTGTTCCATTTTGAAGACGTGCTGTGAAAAAAAAAATGTACGTCAAAGCTAAGTAAGGAGAGGAAAACTATTCTAAAGATAGTAAGAACACAACGGACCTGGTTAAAATGTTGTTGCAGCTTCTCATTGGTAAAATTGATGCAAAACTGCTCAAAGCTGGAATGAGAAACAAAACAAAAAGAAACAAGAAAAAAAAAATCAATAGAGCTTTTAACACTATTACGAAATAAATCATTCTGCAAGCTACAAAATTTACCTGTTGATCTTAAAGCTTTCAAACCCATAGATATCAAGAACTCCAATTATTGTCTTAGAGTTTGGATCTTGCCCGATAGAAATGTTAATTTTATTAACAAGCCTGAAAAAAAAAGGATACGGGTTCTAAGAATATACAAAAAACATTGCAGACATTCTAGGACATATTTCTGATACATAAATGATATATACTGACACAATAAGTGAAACATGTCCACGACAGATGAGTGAACTTAGTGAAAACAAAAATCAAAATAAAAACATAAGAGCGGCAAATCAAAAGAGAGAAAGTTTTTTTGTATACCAATCGAACAAGCGTGAATAGATAGTTTTTGCTAATGCATCCCTGCTACCCGTGGCTGAATCAGGATCAAGTGTTCTTGTAATAACCTCTTCTGGTGTCACCATTACACGTTTTATCAATGCATCTTCCATTTTCTTTGCATCACACCTTTTGAAAAAAGTGGGTTCAGGATCAAAGATGTAAAAAAAGAAACAAAACAGAAATCGAGATTTACGCAGCACATACCTAAGAAGTTCAGCACATACATCTAGATGATATCTTGATTTGTCATCCTTCAAAACTGAGGAGTCAATCTCTTTTCCTTTCGCAAAATTGACATTACCTAGATGCAGGATTGCAGCAACAACTCTAAAAATTGCATCCTGATAGCAATTATCAGAATGGTCAATAAGATGCTCTACCAGAGAAATTATTTCTTGTTGGAAAAGGAGAAAAAGGAAGACTGACCTGTTCCTCTTCACTGATACCAACAATATCCATAGCCCGTCGGGTAGCTAGATATTCCTCGGTGTCATCCACTCCATCCAGTTTATAGCACTTCGATTGATTTAAGTAATGAAATAACTTAGGATCTCCCAACTTGAACTTCTCTCTTTCCTACAGATTGGGAAAATATATGAATTCCCCAACTACTTACTCTTGTGATTTAAAGCAGAACGCCACACGATAAGGTATATTAGCATCATTGTGTAGCACCATTACCTCAGGTGGGGCAGCACATAAAAGGTAAAAGCAGTGGTAATTTCTTTCAGGATCTGATATTTGACACACTCGAGACCTTTCCAACAAATATGTTCGCACAGCCGCTCCAGATATTCTCCCACAATTGTCAAACTGAAGCTCGACAAACTTTCCAAATCGACTGCGTTTTGATTAAAAACAAAGCGACGATGATGATACTGTATCTGCTTTGAAGTTTAGAATAACTCTATAACACAATAATTAATCACATAGGAACGCATTACTGTTGAGTTGGTTACTCCTCAACTTTACAAATGTAGAAGGCCAAGAGATTAACATGGTTTATATGTGTTTCAATTTGCTTATGTGCCATCTGTGAAATTGATTGCCTGAAATTCCTTAGTAACAAAATAATTCTCTAACAAGTAGTGATTGAAGAAGCTTTGAGCCAAGAACAAGTTTGAGTATGCAACTCATAAAAGCATTTCAAGAGAAGATTTATAGGAAAAACCTCTAAGTGAACATACACATACCTGGAATTGTTATTTCTGAGTGTTTTGGCGTTTCCAAAAGCTTCAAGAACTGGATTTGACTGTACACCAACAACAAAACCAAAATAGAATTAGGCTAGCATTGCAAGCCTCTCTATGAATATATTAATGCAGTAACTAAAAGTATCTATGTAGAGGTTTATACTTTTCTCCATGACAAGTTTCAAAACAACTTTATATTTAAAAAAAAAAGAAAAGAAAACATTAGATTTAAACGCCTCACCTCCAGAACTTGCTGTTCCACTGTCCTTCCTTCAACGCCGGATCGACCACCAAGGTAAGCAAGGTAGCGCATAAGCATCTTTGTGGTCTCAGTCTTACCAGCACCACTTTCCCCACTTACCAGAATTGAGTTGCTCTTGCCCTCATTGATCATCGCCCTAACCAAAGAAGCAATAGACTAGCATGAGAAAATGTACATATAAAGAGTGATTAAGAGAAATTCTGCTGGTGAAATAATTGATTGGTCCTAATTACCTGTAAGCAACTTCTGCAATAGCAAACACATGAGGGCTTAGTTCCCCAAAACCTGTTCCTTTATATTGCTCCATCATATGAGTATCATAGAGATGTGGTAACCTTTGAAACGGATTTACAGCAATCAAGATGTTTCCAGTATATGTCTGCAAATATTTAGGAATGTTTTGTAATGCCGTGGAACTCAATATGTGATTTCATGATTACTCAGCGTAAAAAATGCATAACAACTTACATAAATTTCATTCAACTCGTATCTCATGGCCAAGTTATTCAAAACACCTGGTTCATGGAGATATGAGAGCTTAGTCATGTCATCAACACCCCCAGGGGGTGCCTCTGTATCCTTTGGAAATACGTTTGCCATATTTGCCACAACCTGAAAGTTAAATTTCATCGATTAGTCGATAAAGTATCTAGTTTCAATAATTGTAATAGAATTATGAAACAAGGATGTCAAGTGTCAAGCAAAATAATGCAACAAAACTCATATATTAGAGAAGTAACAAGTATCCATGGCAAAAGAGTTTAGAGGACTAGAACCATTTTACACAAAGATAAATATAAACCCTAAGCAGAAACACCCAATCTAGTGACAGTGTTTTTAATATTACATGCAAAAACATGTGAAGAGGATTGAAAACTTACGGTCTTCCCGTTTGTGGTCTGTGCATGAACTTCTTCGCCATTAATTTTGACAACTTCTCCGTCAATCCATGCAACTCCTGGATCTTCAATCCAAACATGAGAACCAACTATTATATTGACTGGGGCAACCTACAAGATATAAAGATCGAACGTGTAAGGTTTTGATAACATCACACAAGCTGTTCCATACGTTTATGTGGCTGACTAACAGTCTCGTACAAAGATATTCTAATTTATCTTGAGAGAAAAATATACTTATATCATATGAAACTTGAAAGAATATTTATCAAGATTTGTGTGGAGATCAATGAGTAACGGAGGCCTAAAAATAATTTCTATTGTAAACAATGGAGTGATCCCCTTGAATAAGCAATAGATGGAGAAAGCACAAGAAAGATTATGATCAAAAGGTCAGAAATTCGGTATTGACGAACCCACATTGATGGCATGTGCCATAGGAGAAGAGTATAATGAAAGAGAGAATGGATCTTATAGTTTATGTCAACTCCCCAAATTAGTTGTAATAGGATCTAGAGACAACACTCTAAGAGTATACACTCCTTTCCAAACACAAGAAAGAAATTATAACACCACGCCTATCCCACAGTTTCCTTATACTGAATTAAACAATTAAATCTTACTTCTGGAAACTAATTAAATCAAAAAGTATACATTTTTTTAAAGAAAAAAAAAAAACAGCCGAAGAAGTTGCCTGGTGAAATATATAAACACAATATAACATAGGAAGCTTACAGGACCTTACTACGACATACTATCTTAGGTAGTAGATTCAGAACAACAACTGCTAATATTAGAAGTTATCTAAAAATGCCGCTAAAGTGAATGTTTATAGGAAATGATAGTCCAAGAAAATGAATTTGAAGAAAACTAAAAAACCTGCCAGTAAACACTTTTGTAATGTTTTCCCAATAAAAATGCACACTTTGAAATTATGCAAATTTAATTAGTATTCGGAAACTCTAACTTCCCACCAAGGATCAAAGTGGCATAACCCTTAGAAAAAACATTCACGAGATTTTATCGTTTCCTTATATTGTGGGATCGACAAACAAACGCAAATCTCAAAGGAAAGCTCTCTCTCTCTCTACCAACAAGAACCAAATCAAGTGAAACAAAAACTTGTCGGAAAAAAATCAATCTTTTTTTACTTGGTCAAATCCAAAAATCAAAACTTTGGAGATAGAAAAACACGCAAATAAAGCAATCGGAAAGAAAAAAACGAAGAGGATGGGATTATATTACCATGGCAGCTCTTTCTTCTTTTTTTTTTCCAATAGATCCTTCTCTCTTGACCCACTTAACTCATCCAATCCAAGAGAGACCCCGAGTTTACAGGAAGCCGACTCAGCGAGTCAAGGCAACTTAGACGAGTCAGATCGGGCAGATTCTCGAGTTGGTGGGTCTGAAACAACAAAAGTTCTCCTTGAAGTCAGCTCAAAAGCAGACACAGAGAAATCGGGGAGATCGGATTCACCGGAAATAATTAAAAAAAAAAAAACAGCTGAATCTGAATGTTCAAATCTCTCTCTCTATAAGGAAGAAAGAAAGAAGCTGGACTTGGCCTTCTCCTTTTGCAGACGTCGTTCTATGGAGACTCTTTTTCTCTCTCTCTCTCTCTCTCTTCGAGCAAACAAAATAAAAATGTTCTCTTTTGAGCTGTGTCTCTCTCTTTCTCTCTCTAACACTTTTCTTTTTTTCTTAATTATTGTTTTATTTTCAAAAAAAAAAATATGGTGCTTGAGAGAATTGAGTTTGGTCCACTGAGAGAAGAAGGGAGGTGAATCGAGTTGGACACATTCACATTCGTGCTCAGCCACCCACACCACTGTTTTTTTCTTTTGAGTCTGGTTAATAAAAAAATTGTAACGTTTACACTTTTCTCTTGTTTTGTCTTCTGCCCTTTGACTTCCTCATTTTTACAGTTTTATTCCCTTTTCTAGAGTAAATTATGGGCTAATTTGTCTCTATTTTAATAATTGTTGTCTTCTTTTTGAGGGATTAGTTACATAATACAGATGTGGAAATATTTTAAAAAATGTATGAGCGTTTCTATTTTTAAATTCCTCCCTATAGAAATATAGGATTTATAACTTTTTTTGACAACAGACAATATAGGATTGACTCAGAAGAGCCAATCAGAAGAGAGATCGTTTACAAAAATATAGGATATATAACTTGTGAAGAATGTTTTTAATAACTTTATAAATGATTTTGACTCTTTTATTCAAACTGATGTTGTGTCACATATATATTATATGTTTTTTTTTTTTTGGGATGATGTGTGTATATGGTTTTCTAGAATTGCGTATTTTTTTAACAAAAAAAAAAAAATAAATAAAATAGAATTGCGTATTTTAGGGGGAAATCAAATTGAACCCGCAAGACAAGTTGGTGTTAAAAAAAACGTCTTAGTACCAGCTTGTCATTATCATGTACTGGGTTTGGAACGGGCTCAAAACAGTAGGCCTTGATTTGGGCTTTAATACGACCCGGATTTTAAATGGGCCTGATTAAACCGGACCCGTCACGACACTCTTGCTTACACGCCGTACAGTTCAATCCTGCAAGTGATCTCACTTCTATTGGCATCTATCTCACTGAGAAGAAGGAGAAGAAGAAGAAAAGGAGCCATGACAATGCTTAGATCTATCTCGATGCTAATGTTGTTCGTCACACTTGTTATATCCATTTCCATGGTGTCCTCTTCTGCTTCATCCCCTGAAGCCGAGTTTGTTCAGAAGACCATCTCTTCCCACAAGATCGTCATTTTCTCCAAATCCTACTGCCCGTATGTCTCTCTATCTCTCTTTGGCCATTTCTAATCAGTGATCACTCTGAATTTGCATAAAAATTGGATCTTGTGTGTTTTTGTTTGTTTAGATCTTATTAATTGAAACTTGAGTGAAGAAGACTCTTTGTTGTAGACTTTCTTGACTGAGTAATCTTCACATTACGTATATGAGTCTGTCTCTAACTTGATGAATCCAATGAGCTTTGCCTTTTTTCTTGTATTGTATTCGGTAGATTGGGATCTGTGACAGAACTTTGTTATCTCTGTTGAGCTACATTTATATGGGTAATATGTTCAAACCAATTTGGATTTTGTTCAAGAGATTCAGGTTCAGTAATGTGTTGTGTATTTGTGCTCTTTGCTTTTCCTTTGCCCCTTTTAGAGATTTAGAGATCATGTACCTATAGATGACCATCTCTACTTTTCTTCTTCTTCCATGTGGTTTGGTCAACAGCTATTGCAGGAAAGCTAAATCTGTGTTCAGAGAGCTAGATCAAGTTCCTTATGTTGTCGAGCTTGATGAAAGAGGTGCGTTTTCATCATCCAACTATGTTTCTTAGCTCTTTTTTGCCACGAGATCTGGAGTCTCAGACATTTCTATTAATTGAAACTTTGATGGATCACCACCACTTAGACATTCAGTTGTGACTAACGGTCGAGAGATTTGGGTTAAAATTTGGGTCTTTCAGAAGATGGTGGGAGCATCCAAAGTGCACTTGGAGAGATTGTTGGAAGGCGAACAGTACCGCAGGTCTTCATAAACGGAAAACACATCGGAGGATCAGACGGTATACTTACCTTTCCTTCTCCTTCAAGGAAACTTCTTTGCTTATGATATCATTTTCTTACTGACAGATTTATCTTTGTTTCTGGTTTTCAGATACTGTAGATGCGTATGAGAGCGGGGAACTGGCCAAGCTTCTTGGTGTTTCCGGAAACAAAAATGCTGAACTCTAGGTTGAATATAGTTGGAAGAATTGATAATACTCTTTTGTGTTGAGGTGTAAACAATTCAATTTCCAGTTGTTTGAAATTTCCAGTTGTGAAACTTATCTTATCAAAGACTGAAAGACTACAACTTGAGTTATACGTAGTTGGGTTGAGAAATCAAATCTGGACATGCTTCTAAGTAAACAACAAACAGACTAAGATAGATTATAGATACATAGCTAAGTAACTATGTCTGAACAACAAACAATTTGGAGGATAGATAGATTATAGATACATAGCTAAGATTAGTCGAATAAAACGTTTAGGGTCGTGCTCTTTTGTTGCTGCAAGAAGGGCACTTGTAACGCTTGATATGCTCAGCTCTAGCAGGAGTGATCTTCACACACTGCCCGTGGAACCATCTCTCGCACTTGTCACAGCCAATCCAAAATTCATCAGAAGCATAGTTATCTCCACAAGCTCCACACAGGGTTTCACCGTGTTCATCTTCATCCTCATCCTCTTCATCTTCCTCTCCCTCTTCCTCTTGCTCTTCATCTTCATCTAATCCTTGTTCCTCTTCCTTGGCCTGTATCGTCTTTAAACTTTTGCCATCTAAACCTCTCTGCATTCCAGACGAAGGATTATATTAACCACACCATTATAGCCAAAGTGTAAACTTCAAAAAACTAATCAACAGATGTCATTGGATTGGTAAATTTTGAGATAACTTGGTCGTTTCATTACATGCTGAGGTAGTAATTACAGAACAGCTTCTTTTAATTCATGCTAATTACAGATCCAACAATTACAGTTAAAGATACTGCCCATCTTTGTCCTATCTCAAACCTAGAGGTTTCTTAAGCTGCAAGATGCAAACTACAATTACGGAAGTAAGATTGTTATGCTCAGTCTATGTTTTAGAACATCAATAGCAAACTGTGTAAGATCTTACAATCTATAATGCATACCATAGAAAAGTTGTTTCAGGACCAAAAATGTGCATCACACTTCATTCATGCTAGAAGAAAAGGAGAAGTACGAAAGCAACAATAGAGACCTTGAAGCCAAAAAAAAAAAACTCAATCTCTGATACTTTAACCCTATGAGAATATGCTTATGGGTTATCTGATACATAAGTATATGTAGTTATAGTAGAAGAGGGTAAAAAAACTATTCTCTAAAGACACTTCCAAGATTATGTAATGACTGGATATAAAAATGTCATATATTGGTCCTTTACGATGTGAAAAAACATATGCCAGTGCTGTGGTTTTTCAAGTATCCATTTAACCATTCCTAATTTCTGAAAAACTGCAAAAAAACAGCCAAAAAGAAAGATGATAAGAGTAGACTAAAGATGAAGCTTCAGTATGTTTATCACTATCGAGACGTTTTTTGCAGGTTTCTAATTGAGTTGCTAGCTCAACTAACGGAACAACTTAGATCGTTTACCATGGGAGTTACATAGAGAATCAATAGTGGTAGGACCAAGTTGGGAAAGGGTTTGGAAGAGTAGCATAAGCTCTAGAATTCATCGTAGGGTTATTTGGTTTGGTTTTTCTTAATTAACAGTTAATAAATAAAGGAATACATGTTCTGAATCTTATTAGAGGACAGACAGCATGAGTCTTACCACTTTTGAATTTGACTTGGATTTGTTGCCATTTAGATTTTCTGAAGAGGGCTTTTCCCTTGTTTGTTTTTTCGCATATCCAGTTACAACTTCAAATACAGTAGGAACTTCATTCATCATGTTGAACAATCGCTTCCTGAATTAGTAAGTGCAAGGGGGTTAGTATGGAAATGCTGGAGACCTCATGATAACTAATGGTAGAGATATGAGCAGAGATCTTAAAAACAAAGATGATACCTGTCAGCTTTATCGAAACCAAATCTTGAACCAAAGTAAAAGGAGACAGAAAGCAACCACGCATCACTGTGGACAGCAACGAGAGAAAGCCAGTCTTTTTCCTGCATTCCATCTCTGGCAAAGTTAATGCCGAGTGCAGGTTCGGGGAGCTCAGGTGGAACTTCTTCAGCTGGTAAGTTAACTTCCCAAACTTCATTAGGGAATCCATACAAGCAAAGATTCTCCTTCTCTGAAAATGTCACAATACAAAAAGGTTTAGAGCTGCAAGGAATTTCATAATGTGCACACATGCTTAGAGACAAGCAACCTCTGTGTAGTTGTGACAATAAAGCCATAGCCAAAAGCGAGATAGAAAATGCAGAGAAAGATAACAGCACAAAGGCGAAAACTATTGAATCATGGGGAGACCAAATCACGAAACTATTGCTCAAATGTTTAATATCATCAGTCATTAGTACAAAACAAAGTAAGCAGAAGCGAAAGATAATGTAAAATTCAGTGTCCCTATTGATTCGGATAAGCTTTACCATGTCATGTCAGTTCCGAAAACCAGACAAGAAAAAACTACAGCAGAAAATAAAAGCAAAGCTGTATAGAAACCGCATGAATCACACTACAAAAGAAACCGCTATAAACGAGAGACCATAAGCATTAAAAGAGTTACAGGAAACCCACAAGTCAAAACCGTGAATAAATGAAGCAGCTTGAGAGAAATCACTTAGTAATAATTAAAGCTAGAGAGAGAGACAGAGGAAAAACGCCTAACCAGGATCACATTGCTGGAAAAAATCTTCCACATCTGCAAATCCAAAACCAAGTGGATCAATCAGAAAATTGTTCTCCAAATTTGGAGAACTAAGTATCACCAACACAACACTTAAGCACAATTGTTTCGGAAGTACTCTGAATCAGAGCACCAAACGATCGTCATGAGAAGTATTTTAAATGAAAATTTCAAAACCCATAAGAAAAAAAATCAAACTTTACAAAATTTCACTGAAAAAAAACAAACTTTAGAAAACGAAGAGAAGAAGAAGATTACCAGTGGTGAGAGCTTGGATGATGCCAGCTCGACGGCCCTTGAAATCTCGGAAGACTTCTTCGACAGTTCGAGGGTTGTAGTGCGCAGCTCCTCCTCCTTCCATGTCTATCTCTTCACTTTCACTCTCTCTCTCTCTCTCAGAATCAGAAACGATGCAAGAGCGGCATTGACAGTGAGGTTTGTGTCTTTTTTTTTAGAAAAGCATAATTTTTTTTGTTTGGATCGAAGTGATAAAAGTAAGAAAAAGTTGAATGAAGACGAAAATAAAGGTGCTGCATCCTCCGTGGACCGTGACAGACCCGATCTAGTCACACACTTTTGTTTTTCGTTCTTTTTTTATCACTTGGTCTTGGTGTATAAAACACTGTTGAGAAAGACCCAAACCACTCACCATAGCTTATTATGGCATATTAGTTCAATATAGCGTCACGATGCTGGCAGATTGACTGTATTTGGCAACAATCAAGTTGAACAAATGATTATGATGAAAGCTTTACTCCAATAGTTTTAAAGATCTTTGAATTAATACAAAAGAAACGCGAGAAAATATATAATAGACAGACAAATTCAAGATTTTAATTATATAACCATGTCTTTGCACTTTCTCAATCATCTACACAGCAATGATCATTCAGAGGAAAATGGTTACGATCAGAGAAACACCAACACTTGGAAAAATAACCAAAAAAACAAAAATGAGACGAAGCAAATGCATCTGATTAACCTACACTTGCCATCTCCACTAGCTGGTTCTGCTTACAAAGTATCTCTCCAATATCTCACTCTAAGAACAAGTTGTATCACTCCCAAATGCAACATAGGTATAAACATGCTTATAAAGATACTGTCGTTTCAAGTTGCAGTTGTCGGAGCCAAGTGAGTCAAATCCTCCTCTAATCACAACATCGTCAACTCATTTACCTTTCCTGTCATCAGATAATAGACCAACGCCAATCTTAGACTTCTACTTCAGGAACAAAACATCAAAAGAAAATCTCAAGAAGCATTGATAAGACACATTATTTCTAAACTTCGAGAAATGATTTTACCCCTATAGTCCTTCCTTTCTCAGCCGCATGCTTTTCAAGAAACTGCACGTTTGTTTTCCAGTAAAGGTCACCACCAGACAGCCATGTATCCATATGCATCCCATTTGGAAACTCCACAAAGGTGCACTGAGGATTACGGGCAGCTGCTTTCGCATACAGCAATTTCATGTGAAATGGAGGGACCATCTCATCTTGCAGTCCAGAGAGGAAAAGCACCGGCTGTTTGACCTGTTATTGTTTCAAGATTAGTTTATCACGGGTTGCTACAGACAATCAAATTATGAGACATTGATCTAACAGGGACATATTTTTTGCAGGACATCAAACTCCCTCCTTATCCCTTTTAAGTTTAAATCCATGGAACAAATCAGAGAGCAATCAGTCAGCTCGTGGTGTACATTAATGCATGGGATATATTAATATGGAGGTCGTTAAGGTAATATAATGTTATCTGCTTGTTTAAGTCATTTCTTTGGCATATGCAAACTGTAAACAAAAAGAATCCATCTGAAGATAAATTTGCTAGAGTCTACAACTGCTTCTTACCTCACCAATAGCATCAATTGTTTTCCAGGGGGAGCGCACAACAAAATTAAGAAGCTTCAGGCTTTTCGTACCACTTCCTCCAATAAACCACTTTAAGAAGGGCAGCAAAACGCCAGCCATATCAAGAATGGAAGTGAAAGTGTTTTCCAGAATCAATGCAGATACCTATATAAGGACAGTTGCAAATGGTAAACATACAACCATTTGACGCGTGGATATCAAATGAAATACTGAAAGTAGAAACGACAAGGAAAAAAAAAATATGCAACTTATCAAGCATCTGAAAATTTCATTTACCAAGAAATTCTTTGAGAAAGATAGTTCTAGTGCATATAACAGTAAGTTTCGGTGGGGGTAATAAAAGGAGACTACTCACATATAATATTGCTAAATGGCTAAACTTTTTCACAGAATATAAATAAATTCCGGTAGAACTGACCGAATCGATCATTACAGATAACAAGTGACTAGAATCTAACTAATGAGTTACTCCAGAAATTTTTGTACAATCAGCCTCCAGGTCATCTGCCAAAGACCATGAGTAATAATCTCAGATACTGATAAGAGGCTATTCAAACCAGGCCCCTAGAGAAGTGCAGAGGGTGTCTTTAGGCCATTTGGTTAGTCTCATTTGTAACCATGTGGGACTCTGAATTATACTTCTCCCTTTAAACGATAACGGCCTCTCAATCTCTCTGCTTCTAAATTAAATGTACATTTCCTCTACTCATAACATGCTGCCAATAAGAGTATTTACTAATATTACCTTATCTGGATTGTTCTTGGTAAGCAAAGCTCCAACAGCTCCCCCAAGCGACCTTCCAAATACAACTATTCTAGATGTATCAATGTCAGTCCTTTGAGAAAGGTGATCCAACGCAGCCTAACAAAAGCATCAGACAAGAAAATGGGTAATAAATACAAGGACACAAAACAGAAGAGTTCAAGAATATCTGGATAGATCTAGAGAGACGAGCAAACCTGAGCATCTTTTGTGAGTCCATGTTGTGAAGGATAACCATCACTTGCCCCATAGCTAAGCACAGGAAATTCAATCAGCATTATGTAAACAGATCCACCAATGATTAGACTCAAAAAAGTTTAATTTTTGGATGAATTAAACTAACCCGCGATATGAAAGCATGAATACATTGCACTTCAATTTCTGTATCATGATGCGAACCATCTCCAAACGATGAGCGATGTCTGGGGTTCTAAGGTCAAGGCCGTCACAAGGCAAAGAATCCCAGCTAAATGAAGCTAACTAAATGAAACAACAAATATATAAACCAACAAAGACCATGAAATGGCTCTGGAAAGGATACTTCCGGCATTTTCTTGGAAAAATAGAATGGTCGGACCTGCACAGAAAACAATCAAAATATCAACTATCAGAACTCGGACCCTCAAACTCGGTCCAGTTAAGCTAAAGCTACCAACTAGCTTTTGAGTAGCTGATAAGTTCCAAACTAGCTTAAAAGCAGCAAAAGATCACAAATCTGGGAAAAGGAGACTAAAACCTAGCTGAAGAAAGTGAAATCAAGACCTAAAATCCCCAAAATCCGGTAGATTCAAAAGCTTTCCGAAATGCATAAACCAAATCCACCAACAAAAAACTACTGAATCGATGAACAGTATCGATACACAACTCAAAAAATCGAAAAAGAGAAAGAGACCTCGACATTCGGGGAACATCTTGATGAACCAAGCGTGAAGGCGTACGCCATCGGATGATTGAAGCCAAACGTCCTCGTAATTAAGATTAAGCCTAGCGGGAGTGATCGGATAAGCCTTGCTCAAACCAGGAAGAACCGGTACGTAGACAAGCTTCTCCTGGAAAGCTACGAGCAGCGCCACTCCGGCGACGACTATCCCTCCTACTCCGTAGAACAACGCGCTCACGTACGTCACCATTTTCCTCTTGTCTCTGCTCAAGGAGCAGATTCCAAAATCCGAATCCGAGTCCGTAACAGAAGCAGCGGGATCGAAACGCACCTTTTTCCACTTTCTATCTGTATCTCTCGTGGATTTTGCTTTTCTTCTTCGACAGGAGAAAGTTTTTTACAGGTGAGAGAACTGAGACGGATTGTGAGTTTGTGACAGAGAAGGTTTTAGTGGGCCGAAACTTAAAGCCCATATTTAGATATTTTATTACTAAAAGCCCGTGATTGTTGAATTCTTGAAGTTAAATTTTCGTTCAGCTTTTTTTGATGGAAATTGCAACTACGTGTATGTAGTGTGGAGACTTTTGAGTTTTGAAACCAATGACTGTACTAGTAGATTAGATATGCCTCCCAAAAGCCTACCTTGAAATCTTAGTGTCACTAGTATAATGTTTTTCGAACACCAAAATCGAGAACAAGACCATAGTGGCTGGTCGAAGATAACTTTTAAAATAAAATAAAATGGAAGAGTTGTTTATAATGTTTTGGCCAAGGGTGGTCCAAGACTTGTTTCAATTTCTAGTTTAGTACATTACATCATTGACAACAACAACAACAACAAAAATCAGTCAAAGCAACGAGTGTTCTAAGCGCCAATATTGTACTTACGCTTTGAATGTGGCTTATCATAAACTTTGAAACAAAGAAAGAGAAAATTGGTCGAATCATCTTTTAGATAAAAAGTTCTTATGTGAGAAAAAGAAAAATGGTAAGTGCTCGTCCAATTTTTGTATGTTGCAAAAAATAAATGCATCTTTATGTATAGAAAATACTTACACCCTAGTAATTTTCGAGTGGTTGGATCAATCATTCACATGAAATGTATAGTAGACGAAGACACCACATATTTATATCTTGTCGGAATGGAACATATACTTGCTATTTGTCGCATTGCTATCTTAAAATGTCAGATAAGTTGCAATCAGAAGCGTTATGAATTGAACAAACAACACACTCTAGCTATATACATTACACATTAAATGAATGAATATGCTAAGAAGTAAGAACAACTTTTAGTATTATTGACTTATTGTGATGTACTCCATATAATAGCTTAGAGCCGCACATAAATATCTTTCGTTTTTAGGTTTCTCAAAAGTCAGAGTCAAGAGTTTTTGCATTACCTCGATAATTCAATCCTGCAAGCACACTTGACTACTTGCGTTAGATGAAGGAAACGACCTTTGATACTTACGAAAGTTTGAAATCCACAGACTACAATCATGTATATAGTCTTAACCTACTGACATGTTTTAGCTAATCAGTAAACAAAACTTTTTTTTTGCTAGACACCAAAACTTTTTTACCATTTTTACTTTCATTATTATTTTTTACCACCGAATTGCGTAATTACCGTAGAGAGACTCGGAACCTTTATGGAACCGGTAATCCCGGTTAAAAGTTTCTTAAGCGCAAAATTATAAAACAATTATTAAAAAAAAAGAGAGAGACAGAACAAAAACTTAAAAAGAGCACCAAAGCCAAAAACAAACCAAAGTAGAAGAAACTGACACCATTCTCTCTCTCTCTCTCTCCGTATCCAAAAAAGAGAAAGAACAAAAAAAATCAAATCAAAGACCAAGCCAGTCGCCGGAAAATGCTGACGTGTATAGCTCGTTCAAAGCGAGCCGGCGATGAATCTTCGGGTCAAACCGACGATCCGGATTCCAAACACGCCAAATCTTTAACTTCTCAGGTAAACTAAATTTAAATCAAACTCTTAACTCTTCTCCTCCTTCTCCGTCTTCTCGGTTCTGATGGAGGGTTCGTCAATTCAATCTCAGCTCAAAGACATGGCTCTGAAAGCTTCGGGAGCGTACCGGCATTGTACGCCGTGTACGGCGGCGCAGGGTCAGGGACAAGTGCAAGGACCAATCAGGAACAGTCCTGTGTCGGTAAAGTCGGATTTCGAATCGGAGCAACGGTTCAAAATGCTTTACGGAAGATCAAACAGCTCGATCAACACAACGTCGGCTGCGGCGGCGGCGGCGGCGCAGCAACAACAACAGCCTAGGGTATGGGGAAAAGAGATGGAAGCGAGGCTAAAAGGTATATCGAGCGGAGAAGCGACACCGAAATCGGCGAGTGGGAGGAACCGGGTCGACCCGATAGTGTTCGTGGAAGAGAAAGAGCCAAAAGAATGGGTTGCTCAGGTAGAGCCAGGTGTTCTCATTACCTTCGTTTCTCTTCCCGGCGGTGGTAATGATCTCAAACGGATACGTTTCAGGTACGTTACTTTAATTTACTCTCTTCATTCATATCTACGGTTATGATCCTTTTGTTGACTCTGTTTGTTTTTGATCCTACGGTTAGTTTTTACTTTTGCTTCGTCGTTGCCTCGTTTCTTTAAAAAAGAATTTAGCACGTTTTGTGTTGGTCGTGATTTTGTGAGACTGAACTCAATCTGATTTTTCTAAAAAAATTATAAAATCAGTGCAATCTGAAAATCTTTGAATGCTATTTTCTAAAAATGGATATATACATATTATATTGAAATTTAGCGTAGATAATGTTTTACGAGTATGATTTTGTTTTGTTTTGTGGAGTTCAATGTCTAGGCAACATATGTTGATAATAACTAAAATTCTAGAGCATACGAATCTAACAATCATGCCATGTCTTTTTGTAGAAATGTACGTACTTATTATTTTTATTTTTTTTTAAGAATACAATGGTATAATATCTCGAATTCACGATTAGAAGACATGGCCCAACTAGGTTTTTCGTTTTTTTTTCTTCTTCTTCTCCTCTTTTGGTTTGATCTTGATTCAAGTTTTATTTAAAGTTTTAAAGCTATTCTAAAATTAAAAAGGTGTTTTTGATTTTAATTTGATTGAGTTTGGAATATGTGTGTTTTTATACGTAGGGAAATATAAAACAAGATAGTTAGCATTTAAATTGAGTGAAAATCGTCACAAGTAGTTTTGGTTTATTTATGAACTAAAAAAGTTAGGACAGTAAGTAAAACGTATTACCTCAGGAAAAAAAATAAAAGTTTTTTTGATGCACCCAAAACTGGAGTGTTAAACTATAGAAGAAGGGGTAAATTGTGGGTGTGAAAATAGGGAAAAAGTTGGTAAAAAAACAGAGAATGGGACCAGAGTTGTCGACTGTAACGCTTCACGCCTAATGACTAATGAGAAGCAAAGGCCGTAAAGGTTCAAAAAGCAAAATATATATTGGGGTGTTCCCCTTTTTAAAGTGCTTTCCTTGGGTCATCTCTTCTCATTCTGTCTCTCTCTTTTTTTTTGCTTTTTTGATCATTTTTTATTTTCTCTTTTTGTTTTCCTTCAATATCAATAATTTCCAGTTCACATGAAAAACTTTGAGACTTTTCTCTTGAAATTTGATTTTTAAACATAAATGAAATCACTCTAGAATGGTGTCACTATAAGTTTGCTAAAACTTGATTCTTTATGGGAGTTGTTAGATGATACATTTGTTTTCTTTGTTTATATTAGTTCAATCAAACATTCCAAAATCATTGTTTGGGTTCATTTATATATATTATTTTAATCATTTTCACCAATACTATTTCTTAACGTTTTCTTCTACTATTAAAATATAAAAATCTTGTTTTATTGAGCCCATGAGTGCCTTATTCTCCGCGTCTTTGTCCTGTTAAACACATTATTGCTGTTGTTGGAGAGCAGCATAGGAAAGAATAGTTCTTCTCATTATTCCAAAAGACAAAAATAGTAGTATAAATTATTCTTAAAGACCAAAAAAAAAAACAAAGCAAATAGCTTTAGCCTTTAGCAATTAGCACAGTTTCGTTCACTCTTATGTCGCCTATTGATAAAGACAAGACAATTTCAACGTATTTTGTCTCTGCCTTCCTTCGATTCTTTGTCTTCTTTCGTACTATAATTAATCACACTTCTTCTACTTCTATCACTTACTGTCTGTTTTTTTGTTTTGTCAAAACCTTCTTTTTGGTCTCTTTCGTTTAGTTCACAAATTTATTGTTATCTTTTCAATCCCCTGATTAGGTTAAGTCCTAACAGTACTCTGTTACATGTGTTTCTTCTTCTTTTGTTTAGTTCTTGTTTTGGTAAACCAAAACAAATGAGTTAATATAACTTTTGGAGAAATTAAACCAAAAAAAATTGAGTTTGCTTTGAGAAATTCTCTCCTACCCACCTTCCCAATTATTTTTCTTTTACTGTGTAGGACACAATCATATCTCCTAATTATTAGCTTTGACCATTGTTGTCGCTATTTCGTCCTTCATGATTTTTTGTTTTCCTTTATATCTACGAAATTTTGATTGATTATTTACTATTGCCCGGCCATTAAACTAACAAAAAGATCCAATCAATATTTAAAAGGTTGGATCTGTGTCTCTTGTTTTCAACTCTCTTTTCTACCCCCTTAGCCTATGTGTTCAATTTGTCAAAAGGTTTATTGAATTAGCTGTTGTTATTTTGTCAAATCTCCCTTTAATCCACCTTCGAGTGTGCCCACTTTGGTCCTCTGGTCCTGGTTTAAAAGTCACTTCTTTCACTAATATTTTTTTCTTATTTAACTTAGAATCTCATGTGTCAGAAAATCTAAGTGAGCCAAGGTGTGTTGTTCCGGTAAATTACACTAGAACATTATAAGGAACTTTAGGTTTAGCTGGTAACAAACTAACAATAATTACCGGGGTTAATCTGACAATTTACTCTTACGATGACAATTTTTTAAATCACCCCTTAACTTGATTTTTCAATGTTTCATCTTGTGCTCTTTGACTGCTGTACTCTATCATGACCTTTTCCTAGTAACATTGAAGAAAACTAATGTATCGTCTTACTTGTGTTTTTTTATTTGTCTTTGATTAGCCGAGACATGTTCAACAAGTTACAAGCTCAACGATGGTGGGCAGATAACTATGACAAAGTAATGGAACTTTACAATGTTCAAAAACTAAGCCGCCAAGCTTTCCCGCTTCCCACGCCACCTAGATCCGAAGACGAGGTAATTAGCTTTCTCACTATATCAGGTTGATAAATTAATAAGCCGTAATTAGTCACTAATTACTCCTGACATATTTTTGATTTAGAATGCAAAAGTGGAGTTCCATCCAGAGGACACTCCCGCAACACCACCTCTAAACAAAGAACGGTTGCCTCGTAACATCCATCGTCCAGCTGGATTGGCGGCTTACTCATCCTCGGATTCACTGGACCATAACTCAATGCAGAGCCAACAGTTTTATGACTCTGGTATGCTCAACTCAACTCCTAAAGTTTCAAGCATCAGTGGAGCCAAGACAGAAACTTCTTCCATGGATGCTTCCATAAGAAGCAGCTCCTCGAGAGATGCAGACCGGTCAGAGGAAATGTCGGTAAGCAATGCGAGTGATGCTGACAACGAATGGGTGGAGCAAGATGAGCCTGGCGTTTATATCACCATTAAAGTATTACCTGGTGGGAAAAGAGAGCTTAGAAGAGTCAGATTCAGGTAACTAAAAAAGAACTTCCTTACATTGATTCAAAACCCGGGTTTATTACAAGTGTAACATCACTCAAAAACTGTGTGTTTCTTTGGCATTGTAGCCGAGAGAGATTTGGGGAGATGCACGCGAGACTGTGGTGGGAAGAGAACAGAGCAAGGATACATGAACAATACTTGTGATCGTCGTCTAGATGCATCTAAAGGGTTTTGTGTTTTTTATTTATTTCTCATTCTCTGGTATACCGTTTTTTTTTCCAGCTCAAGTAAATACTTCCACAGGTACTTCTTGTGCCCTCTATGAAATGAATCTCAAATATCAATTGTGGAATATGTTTTAAGGAGGCTTTCTTATTTACTTCCTTCAAAAAAATTTTTTGCAAAAGCTTGGAAATTATATAATGTTTGTCTTTCTGTTCTTTAAGTGTATTTACGGTTCACCGATGGGTTTTATAAAATTACCAGCGAGCGTTGGATAACTAACGAAATAGGGTCGATAGTGTCGTCTGTATGATCAAAAAGGTTAAGATTGAAAATTATTTTACTGTCCAATGTTGTTTCTTACTGTTTGGGTCAAAAGACTCCAAAACCAACCTGACGACCATAGGGGGATCGATATACAAAACCGAACGAAACGTATCAGTGAAACTGTAGTTTTATTTCTTTCTACTCAGACGCCTGTGGCCTGACATGGCCTGTATTAATTACAGTTGTTATGTTGAACGTGAAACCTACAATTTTGTTAGAGAAGTGCATAAATTCGCATGTCGTTGCGCCTCCAAATCATATCGATGACTCTCTGTTTGAGATGTAGACAAATAAAAATAAGGTCAAGATTAACTATAACATCCTTTCGAATAGAATTTTTTTTTCTTCTTTCGATTAAAGGATATCTTAAGCCAAGTTCAACTGGTTTAATAGAGTTGGCTTTGTAATGGCATTTGAAATTCTATTTTTCACATTGTTTGTTCCTTTTTGGCTTTGTCTTGTGTAACTAAAATATGTAATAAAATTTCGTTTTCTTTAATTTATGTGAAGGGTGATTATTTGGTTGGATGAAAAAGATTATTACAGGAAGCTTTAGGAGCCTAAAAGGAAACGGATGCATAGTTGGATATGTTAGCCATAGATATATGGGAAAATTGGAAATAAAGGAGGTTTCGATTACAGTGATCAGATGATGATAATTCTGACTCACATATGTCTCTCTAAACTATATCCAACTATAACCTCCTTTATATCCAACTATGTCTCTCTCCATATACATATGTTTATTTCCAAAGTATACAGAGACAAAGGCTAACGACGTAGTTCTAACTCACAACAGCCACTTGCCAATTTGATTTGAACCAATGCATATTGTTGAATATAAAAAGATGATGATAATTACGAATAATGATGAATATAAATCCATAGGCGAGAGAACAAATTATTGGGCCTAAAATTCATTATGGGCCTAGATCAAGCGCATCCACCGCCACCGGAGCTCGTTTGACGCAAAGTACCGTTATATAACGACGCAGTTCTGACGCACAACAGCCACTTGCCAATTTTTTCCTTTTTGTCAAACTGCCAGCTGTCTTTCCAACCGTTATAATTCTATGAAAACGACGCAGTTTTATCGCACACGCTCCTAAATTGCCATCACAGCTGTCATCTCAATTTCTTTCTTTTATGTACCGTTACGACGCAGTTTTTAGCAATCAGATGTGTCTATGTATACACAGAGATAAAAGCACGGCCTAAACACTTTTCTGAGATTCTCAACCAAATTAGGGTTTCTGGCGAAACGATGATTAAAGGTTTGAATTTTTTCCCCAATTTTCGATTCTGCCGTTTTATTTCTCTGATTAGGGTTTTATAGTCATCTTCTTTCTTTTACTGCCGCACCACTGTTTGATTCTTCACGGATTTTATCAATCTAAGGCTTCGGAAATTTCAGATAAAGATTGTTCTTTTTTCAAGTAGATATTGTTCTTTCTTTCATATTTGGTTTCTGAATTTAAGAATAACTGGGTTTTATTTGTCTCTTTTGTGATTAGGGTTTCATCCACAAGATCATCATTCAAGAGTTCCGCTTGGGAAAGTTCTTCGAAGAGGTACTTATGATTATAAAGTTCTTTTTTTTAATTGCTTACATTATCTCTAAAGCTTGTCTTTTTTTTTCGCGTACCTACAAGTCAGATTCTTTCCTGTTTCGTCCTTCAAATTTTTCTTTTGTTTTCTAAGTTTTCCGATTCAGTTTTTGATTTTTTTTCTCTCAGATTCTTAATTATGTCTTGGATTTAAATAAACTGAATCATACTGGTTTGTGTTTTTCTTGAGTTTTGCAGAATTGTTTCTTGTTTTTTTCATCTGGTTACATTAGGGATTTGTTTGTTTTGTCTGCCTTTTCGTTTCATCTGGTCTAGTTTGTGGTTAATTATGTTCGACGGCTTCAACTTTTCTTTTGGGTTACATTAGGGATTTGTTTGTTTTGTCTGTCTTCTCGTTTCATCTGGTCTAGTTTGTGGTTAATTATGTTGACATCTTCAATTTTTCTTTTGTTTTCCAAGTTTTCCCGGTTCAGTATTTTGTTTTTCCTATTTTCAGATCCAAGATTATGTCTTGGAGTTAAGTTGAATCATACGAGTTTGTTTTTTTTCTTGAGTTTCACATTCTTGTTTTTCATCTGGTTGTGTTTGTTTCTTTTCATGTGGTTTTTGTTTGTATTGTATGTGTTTTCGGTTTATGATCACAACGGGTGTTCACCAACACATTAATGAGGTAATTTAAATTACCTCTCTAACTGTCCCTTGTTGCCTATACAAATGCCTCGGCTCAGTCTTATCTTAATCATAAGATGAGTTTTTGAATGAGAAAAAGATTGGTGGTGTTGCCTAAACGATTTGTCCCTTGTTGCCTATATCAAATGCCTTGGCTCAGTCTTATGTTAATCATAAGATGAGATTATAAATGAGAAACGGATTGATGGTGTCGTTCATGAATGAATGAGGTAATTTAAATTACCTCTCTAACTGTCCCTTGTTGCCAATACAAATGCCTCGGCTCAGTCTTGTTTGAATCACAAGATGAGTTTGTAAATGAGAAATGGATTGATGGTGTTGCCTAAAGAATTTGTCCCTTGTTGCCAATACAAATGCCTCGGCTCAGTCTTGTTTTAATCACAAGATGAGTTTTTAAATGAGAAATGGATTGATGGTGTTGCCTAAACGATTTGTCCCTTGTTGCCTATATCAAATGCCTCGGCTCAGTCTTATCTTAATCATAAGATGAGTTTGTAAATGAGAAAAAGATTGGTGGTGTTGCCTAAACGATTTGTCCCTTGTTGCCTATATCAAATGCCTCGGCTCAGTCTTATGTTAATCATAAGATGAGTTTGTAAATGAGAAAAAGATTGATGGTGTGGTTCATGAATGAATGAGGTAATTTAAATTACCTCTCTAACTGTCCCTTGTTGCCTATACAAATGCCTCGGCTCAGTCTTGTTTTAATCACAAGATGAGTTTGTAAATGAGAAATGGATTGATGGTGTTGCCTAAAGAATTTGTCCCTTGTTGCCTATACAAATGCCTCGGCTCAGTCTTGTTTTAATCACAAGATGAGTTTGTAAATGAGAAATGGATTGATGGTGTTGCCTAAAGAATTTGTCCCTTGTTGCCTATACAAATGCCTCGGCTCAGTCTTGTTTTAATCACAAGATGAGTTTGTAAATGAGAAATGGATTGATGGTGTTGCCTAAAGAATTTGTCCCTTGTTGCCAATACAAATGCCTCGGCTCAGTCTTGTTTTAATCACAAGATGAGTTTTTAAATGAGAAATGGATTGATGGTGTTGCCTAAACGATTTGTCCCTTGTTGCCTATATCAAATGCCTCGGCTCAGTCTTATCTTAATCATAAGATGAGTTTGTAAATGAGAAAAAGATTGGTGGTGTTGCCTAAACGATTTGTCCCTTGTTGCCTATATCAAATGCCTCGGCTCAGTCTTATGTTAATCATAAGATGAGTTTGTAAATGAGAAAAAGATTGATGGTGTGGTTCATGAATGAATGAGGTAATTTAAATTACCTCTCTAACTGTCCCTTGTTGCCTATACAAATGCCTCGGCTCAGTCTTGTTTTAATCACAAGATGAGTTTGTAAATGAGAAATGGATTGATGGTGTTGCCTAAAGAATTTGTCCCTTGTTGCCAATACAAATGCCTCGGCTCAGTCTTGTTTTAATCACAAGATGAGTTTTTAAATGAGAAATGGATTGATGGTGTTGCCTAAACGATTTGTCCCTTGTTGCCTATATCAAATGCCTCGGCTCAGTCGTATGTTAATCATAAGATGAGTTTGTAAATAAGAAAAAGATTGATGGTGTGGTTCATGAATGAATGAGGTAATTTAAATTACCTCTCTAACTGTCCCTTGTTGCCTATACAAATGCCTCGGCTCAGTCTTGTTTTAATCACAAGATGAGTTTGTAAATGAGAAATGGATTGATGGTGTTGCCTAAAGAATTTGTCCCTTGTTGCCAATACAAATGCCTCGGCTCAGTCTTGTTTTAATCACAAGATGAGTTTTTAAATGAGAAATGGATTGATGGTGTTGCCTAAACGATTTGTCCCTTGTTGCCTATATCAAATGCCTCGGCTCAGTCTTATCTTAATCATAAGATGAGTTTGTAAATGAGAAAAAGATTGGTGGTGTTGCCTAAACGATTTGTCCCTTGTTGCCTATATCAAATGCCTCGGCTCAGTCTTATGTTAATCATAAGATGAGTTTGTAAATGAGAAAAAGATTGATGGTGTGGTTCATGAATGAATGAGGTAATTTAAATTACCTCTCTAACTGTCCCTTGTTGCCTATACAAATGCCTCGGCTCAGTCTTGTTTTAATCACAAGATGAGTTTGTAAATGAGAAATGGATTGATGGTGTTGCCTAAAGAATTTGTCCCTTGTTGCCTATACAAATGCCTCGGCTCAGTCTTGTTTTAATCACAAGATGAGTTTGTAAATGAGAAATGGATTGATGGTGTTGCCTAAAGAATTTGTCCCTTGTTGCCTATACAAATGCCTCGGCTCAGTCTTGTTTTAATCACAAGATGAGTTTGTAAATGAGAAATGGATTGATGGTGTTGCCTAAAGAATTTGTCCCTTGTTGCCAATACAAATGCCTCGGCTCAGTCTTGTTTTAATCACAAGATGAGTTTTTAAATGAGAAATGGATTGATGGTGTTGCCTAAACGATTTGTCCCTTGTTGCCTATATCAAATGCCTCGGCTCAGTCTTATCTTAATCATAAGATGAGTTTGTAAATGAGAAAAAGATTGGTGGTGTTGCCTAAACGATTTGTCCCTTGTTGCCTATATCAAATGCCTCGGCTCAGTCTTATGTTAATCATAAGATGAGTTTGTAAATGAGAAAAAGATTGATGGTGTGGTTCATGAATGAATGAGGTAATTTAAATTACCTCTCTAACTGTCCCTTGTTGCCTATACAAATGCCTCGGCTCAGTCTTGTTTTAATCACAAGATGAGTTTGTAAATGAGAAATGGATTGATGGTGTTGCCTAAAGAATTTGTCCCTTGTTGCCTATACAAATGCCTCGGCTCAGTCTTGTTTTAATCACAAGATGAGTTTGTAAATGAGAAATGGATTGATGGTGTTGCCTAAAGAATTTGTCCCTTGTTGCCTATACAAATGCCTCGGCTCAGTCTTGTTTTAATCACAAGATGAGTTTGTAAATGAGAAATGGATTGATGGTGTTGCCTAAAGAATTTGTCCCTTGTTGCCAATACAAATGCCTCGGCTCAGTCTTGTTTTAATCACAAGATGAGTTTTTAAATGAGAAATGGATTGATGGTGTTGCCTAAACGATTTGTCCCTTGTTGCCTATATCAAATGCCTCGGCTCAGTCTTATCTTAATCATAAGATGAGTTTGTAAATGAGAAAAAGATTGGTGGTGTTGCCTAAACGATTTGTCCCTTGTTGCCTATATCAAATGCCTCGGCTCAGTCTTATGTTAATCATAAGATGAGTTTGTAAATGAGAAAAAGATTGATGGTGTGGTTCATGAATGAATGAGGTAATTTAAATTACCTCTCTAACTGTCCCTTGTTGCCTATACAAATGCCTCGGCTCAGTCTTGTTTTAATCACAAGATGAGTTTGTAAATGAGAAATGGATTGATGGTGTTGCCTAAAGAATTTGTCCCTTGTTGCCAATACAAATGCCTCGGCTCAGTCTTGTTTTAATCACAAGATGAGTTTTTAAATGAGAAATGGATTGATGGTGTTGCCTAAAGAATTTGTCCCTTGTTGCCAATACAAATGCCTCGGCTCAGTCTTGTTTTAATCACAAGATGAGTTTTTAAATGAGAAATGGATTGATGGTGTTGCCTAAAGAATTTGTCCCTTGTTGCCAATACAAATGCCTCGGCTCAGTCTTGTTTTAATCACAAGATGAGTTTTTAAATGAGAAATGGATTGATGGTGTTGCCTAAAGAATTTGTCCCTTGTTGCCAATACAAATGCCTCGGCTCAGTCTTGTTTTAATCACAAGATGAGTTTTTAAATGAGAAATGGATTGATGGTGTTGCCTAAAGAATTTGTCCCTTGTTGCCAATACAAATGCCTCGGCTCAGTCTTGTTTTAATCACAAGATGAGTTTTTAAATGAGAAATGGATTGATGGTGTTGCCTAAACGATTTGTCCCTTGTTGCCTATATCAAATGCCTCGGCTCAGTCTTATGTTAATCATAAGATGAGTTTGTAAATGAGAAAAAGATTGATGGTGTGGTTCATGAATGAATGAGGTAATTTAAATTACCTCTCTAACTGTCCCTTGTTGCCTATACAAATGCCTCGGCTCAGTCTTGTTTTAATCACAAGATGAGTTTGTAAATGAGAAATGGATTGATGGTGTTGCCTAAAGAATTTGTCCCTTGTTGCCAATACAAATGCCTCGGCTCAGTCTTGTTTTAATCACAAGATGAGTTTGTAAATGAGAAATGGATTGATGGTGTTGCCTAAATGACCTTGTTGCCTATACAAATGCTTCGGTTCAGTCTTGTTTTAATCACAAGATGAGTTTGTAAATGAGAAATGGATTGATGGTGTTGCCTAAACGCTCTTGTTGCCTATACAAATGCCTCGGCTCAGTCTTATGTTAATCATAAGATGAGTTTACAAATGAGAAACGATTTGTCCCTTGTTGCCTATATCAAATGCTTCGGCTCAGTCTTATGTTAATCATAAGATGAGTTTACAGATGTTAATCATAAGATGAGTTTTTAAATGAGAAATGGATTGATGGTGTTGCCTAAACGATTTGTCCCTTGTTGCCTATATCAAATGCCTCGGCTCAGTCTTATGTTAATCATAAGATGAGTTTACAGATGAGTTTACAGATGTTAATCATAAGATGAGTTTACAAATGAGAAACGATTTGTGCCTTGTTGCCTATATCAAATGCCTCGGCTCAGTCTTATGTTAATCATAAGATGAGTTTACAGATGAGAAACGGATTGATGGTGTGGTTCATGAATGAATGAGGTAATATAAATTACCTCTCTAACTGTCCCTTGTTGCCTCTACAAATGCCTCGGCTCAGTCTTATGTTAATTATATGATGAGTTTGCAAGTTAGAAACAGATTGTGTTGCCTATACTTCAAATGCCTCGGCTCAATCTTATGTTATTCATAAGATGAGTTTGTAAGTCAAAAACGGGTTTTGTTGCCTATATATCAAATGCCTCGGCTCAGTCTTATGTTATTCATAAGATGAGTTTGTAAATCATAAACGGATTGATGGTGGTGCTCGAATGAATGACTGTCCTGTGTTGCCTTTACAACAAATGCCTCGGCTCAGTCTTATGTTAATCATAAGATGAGTTTACAAATCAGAAACAAATTGATGGTGGTGCATGAATGAATGACTGTCTTGTGTTGCCTTTACAACAAATGTCTCGGCTCAGTCTTATGTTAATCATAAGATGAGTTTAGAAATCAGAAACAACAGGATGGTGGTGCATGAATGATTGGCTGTCTCGTGTTGCCTATACAACAAATGCCTCGGCTCAGTCTTATGTTAATCATAAGATGAGTTTATAAATTAGTAACGGATTGATGGTGGTGCTGGAATGAATGATTGTCCCGTGCTGATTGTACAACAAATGCCTCGGCTCAGTCTTATGTTAATCATAAGATGAGTTTATAAATCAGAAACAACTGGATGGTGGTGCATGAATGATTGGCTGTCTCGTGTTGCCTATACAACAAATGCCTCGGCTCAGTCTTATGTTAATCATAAGATGAGTTTATAAATCAGAAACAACTGGATGGTGGTGCATGAATGATTGGCTGTCTCGTGTTGCCTATACAACAAATGCCTCGGCTCAGTCTTATGTTAATCATAAGATGAGTTTATAAATTAGAAACGGATTGATGGTGGTACTCGAATGAATGATTGTCTCGTGCTGGTTGTACAACAAATGCCTCGGCTCAGTCTTATGTTAATCATAAGATGAGTTTATAAATCAGAAACAAATTGATGGTGGTGCATGAATGAATGACTGTCCCGTGTTGCCTTTACAACAAATGCCTCGGCTCAGTCTTATGTCATAAGATGAGTTTATAAATCACAAATGAATTGATGGTGGTGCATATACAAATGCCTGTCCCGTGTTGCCTATACAAATGCCTCGGCTAAGTCGGATACAAGTAGTAAGGTGAGTTATATGGTAGTGGATGAATGATTTGGAATTTGGTTATGGTTGGTAATGGATTATTTCCATGTTGTCCATAGAAATGGATTGTAGAATACTAAAGTAAGTTTTATCCCAAATTATATGATCATGTTCACAACTATCTTTGTTTCTAATGACTGTTATTTACATTTGCAGGTTTTAAAGCGATTGATTTCTTGGAGCAAAGAAGGTGAGGCTGTTTTTGTTTCTGCTCCATGTTTTATTAATATACTCGAGTGAACAGTTAGCTACTTATTTCCTGTCATAGTGAAGTTGCTGATTTTCTCGTTTTTTTTTGTGTAACTCTTACCAGTCGCTTTTTAGGTTAAGAGTGACTCTAGGAAGAATCTATTACTTATGTGTGGGTGTAAAGTGGCAGATGGAAATGGTGTTATGCTGGTAGGATTCCTCCCAAAATTTTCTAGTTACATATCAGAACTTATCTCGGAGGAGAGAGTTGTTATTCTCTTCCATTTGTATGATATGAATGGTCTTTTCTTTCTGCAAGGTTACTGGTGTTAGAGTCAACACTTGATGGGGTTTGCTGATGGCCAGTATCTCTGGAGACATTGGTGAAGAAACCCTCTCACTGGTTATTTTAGCTACTCTTAAATGTTGTGCTAGTGATTCTTCTGACTCAGCCATATCTTTCCTGGTTATTATTTTGGAACTCAGCCATATGTTCGTCACAGTATGAGAGCAATCCTAGTTGACAAATGCAAATTATGTATGATGTCCTCTTTGTTTTACAGATATTTCACAGGTTACACAAAAAACAGAGGTTAAGACCTTCAATTTGTTAAAGGGAAGACAAATATTGGTCATGTAGTTGATGATGTGATCAAAGTTGTTACTGTAGCGGTATGTTTCCATCTAAAAGTCTATTAGGGATCTGGCAGTAAAAATCTTTAACTTGCTTTAGAAATGCTAATACTCGGCTATTGCTGCAGGTTACAATTGTCGTAGAGTCATAGTGGCAGTGCCTGACGGTCTTCCATTGGCTATCACATTAACGTATGTATTTCCTATCTTGGCTATATCAGACTCTTCCACTACTTTCTTGTGGTAGTTTCATAGTAGAGAGTTAACTTCTCTTTGCTGATTATATTTGCTTGTCTTCTATTTTGTTTTGTTTCAGCCTTGCCTATTCAATGAGGAAAATGATTGCAGATGAGGCTTTGGTATGCTTATTTTACCTTCTCACTATGTTACTTGTATGATGGGAGGGAACAATATATGATTCTTTTAGCAGTTCTTTTATACAGGTGCGGAGGCTATCTGCTTGCTTGTGAGGCAATGGGTCCTGCCACCACTATTTGCGGCGATAAAACTGGACCACTAACTTTGAATCAGGTGTGTTTTGTGTTTACAAACATGGGTTCTTGCTCCATTGTTATATATTAGAATAACCCCGATTGTCATGTTTGCAAGCAGAGAAGTAGTCATATGTGGTCCACTAATAGGTTGGATTTCAAGCAATACTGATGAATGCGAAGGAAGCTACAGCAGGTTGAAATTTACTAGAGGGAACACTGGGGACTATCGGACAGTAAATAGAAGGTAAAAAAAAAACAAAAGCTGAGCTAATATTTGAAAGCAAAAATAAATGATTACATCATCAGACTCTTTGGTTTTTGTTGCAATTACTTTCAGGTTTTTAATGGAGGATGACGTATCCTTTTTTCTGGTGTTTTTAGATGCACCAAGTCTAGTATTCATAAATTGAGCTTACAGGTAAAAGAAGTGAGTTAAAACTCTCAAATATTCATAAATTGGCTTACAGGTAAAAGTGAGCTTAAAAAATTGAGCTTACAGATAAAAGAAGTGAGCTAAAACTCCCAAATATTCATAAATTGGCTTACAGGTAAAAGTGAGCTTAAAAAAACTNCAAAGGTAAAAAAAGAAAACAAAAGCTGAGCTAATATTTGAAAGCAAAAATAAAAGATTACATCATCTGACTCTTTTGCTTTTGTTGCAATTACTTTCAGGTTTTTAATGGAGTATAGGATATGACGTATCCTTTTTTTTTCTGGTGTTTTTAGATGCACCAAGTCTAGTATTCATAAATTGAGCTTACAGGTAAAAGAAGTGAGCTAAAACTCCCAAATATTCATAAATTGGCTTACAGGTAAAAGAAGTGAGCTAAAACTCCCAAATATTCGTAAATTGGGTACAAAAACTAAGAAAATATAGTGTTTTAAAGCGCAAAAATGTGGAAAAATTGAAGTGTTTTTTTTTTTCAACTGGTATGAGCTACTAGCTCACTCCGTAGCCTTCCTTCAAAACAAAGCACATAAGTTATGCTAAGAAGGGAGAGATGCGTTAAAAGATGACAAGGTTAAGTTCACACTAAAAAAGTTTCTACTGAAGCCGCATCTTATTTTTCTTCCGTAAAAGCAAAATCCCTAGTCCCTACTTCTCTTAGCTCGAAACTCTCTAAAACCTCAGAACCTCCTCTATGCGGTGGTTGGTTGCAAATATTGACACGACAAGGGACTATATGGACATTTGCGGTGAACAAAAAGCTTTCAGTTTCTAAGTTTCTCTCTGTTCTCATGAACTCAAATGGGATCCATGGGATCCCTGTATAAATTATCAAATGATTGGGCCTTGAATCAATATACCAGGCTCGTAATAAGCCCACATAGTTCCAACCTTGTCAGTCACCTAGTCAAGTCAAAAGAACGAACACTTATCGTTAATATCTTGTGAAGCAGAAGAAACTAAAACAGTTGATGAGATGGGGGAGTCCATCTCAGTTGTCCACATGTCTTAGATGAAATCACCTTGCCTCTCTCGATTGATCAGGTAAAGATGACACTGAGAGTTTGTTTAGTCAGACAATTGAAACAATCGGAGTGTAAATTTTTTTCCAGGTCTACTAAAGTTTTGTTTTGTTGGGTTTGTTTATAGAATCAGGCAACTGATAGTGAGAAGAAGGTGACGAGAGGATTCTAACAAGAGATGAGAGTTTTGATTTTCCGAGCATCTTATTATTGGTCAGAGATATCCACGCTCTTCTGTATAACGCATTGCCTCAATCCATTTTCTTTGGGGACACAAAGTTTCTGTCTTTCACAATTGTCACAAGATGAGTCTACTACTGACTGTAAAGGTTAAAGCTTTAGTAATGGAAACTCAAGAAACTGTTGAAATTTTCAAGTAGATTTGCTAGTTGCAGCAGATGGGGTGTTTGTCTTCGATTCGGAAAACTTTCTTACCTGACCTTAAATTAAATTGAGGTTTGAAAATAAGAGTATGTTCTTCTTAATATTGATATATATTGTGGGACTGGATCATATAGGCTTTTGTTGATTTTTTTAATGTAAGGTAGTACCCTGGTGATTGTGCTTGGAGAGGTGTCTTAGACTTCTCAGGGGATGAGAACTCGGAAACTGTTGCTGGGATCTTGGAAAATGCTTGTATTTTTTTTATCTCGGTGAAAAGACTCATACCGTGTAATTACGAGCTTTTTTAACAAGAAACTCAACTGGATTTGGTATGTCAATCAACCAGAGCCTGACCTGAAAGTAATTTCTCTCTAGAATGCGTTTTAAGTAGTTTTCTTGAGATTCTGCTTTGTTGTTGTTATGAAATTAAGATATCAGGGAAACTCTGTTACACTAAAACTGAGCCAAGAAATGATCAATAAGATGCATCAAGAAGCAGAAACCATCTGGTTGAAACAAAGGATCCTTTCCTTAATGTTATTTACGACTGTGAGTGACCCTTTAGAACGAATCTTCTGGGGGAAACATCGTGAGCTGGTTGGAGACGCTGCTCATCCCACGACCCTTCATGGTGTAAGAAGCACAAACATGTATGCGGAAGTGCTTGGAGAAATGTGGACCTAAGAACCTAAGCTTGGGTCTAGAGGAATATCAGAAAATAAGATTGCCTGTTGTTTCTGAGCAAGTTTTTTGTATGCAAGGCGTTTGGGGCGTATCAAGCTAAGGTCTGGATCATGACGGAATCGGTGGTAGCGGTTTTCCTCTGGAGCAGAGAAACATGCCATTCTTTTCTTGAAATGAATAAAACATTTATAATTTAGTGATATTAATAAATATAGACAATCTATCTTATCTCTACATATATATATATATATATATATAACATTTATATATTTTGTCTACTACCGAAAAGAAAACAATTATTGGGCTAATTAAGATATATGTTAAATTTATAGTATTTGATCTAATTAAAGGAAAAGGAAATCTTGTAAAGAATAGGAAAGACCCTTATGTATAAATAAATACACTCACTTGTTACAATGTCAAAGAGAGAAACCATACACACAGCCTTTTGTGAAATCTCCTCATCAAATTCACTTCCTTCGTCTCCGTTATATTCGTTAAGTAAGATCCTGTTGTGATATCTCTATAATACATAAAATCCAATCGATACATAATAAAATCTAATATTAACGCTAGCTAGCTCTTCTGATTTTGCAGGCACGCGCAGTTTCATAATGGACTGTTGTGACAAAATATTCGTCTTCTTTTTGGTCGCGCTTACGGCAATTCTGATCGACGACTACTACTACACGAATTCCTACGTAGTCGTGGTAGAACAAAACTACGGCCCCCTCGGAAACAACCCCCCCATCTCCGTTCAAATTTATCAGACAGTTCAAGTCAGTAGGGATTACCAAATTCCGAACCTTCGACCCGATCACTAAGGTTCTTAACGCCGCCTTACGTGGCCAACATGCTAGTAAAGTCATCGTATGTGTTAATGACTGCTCTTGCCCAGAGCGAAGAAGCTGCCAAACAGTAGCATTGAAGGGTATTTAGTCGCGTCGTTTAACGAAAATGAGAAACCAAAAGGCACTGAACAGAACTTTAGGTTGTACTATCCTACTAACTAATATGAAGCCTATCTGCAATATGTTTTGATTTACTAGGTTCTTTTAGAATTTCATTTAAGTTTTAAGTTTTAACGCTTTATTAGTTGTAATAGAGTGTGACAATAATAAGTCTATTCTATAGGATTTCTTTTTTTCTTTTGATAATGAGATCTTAATGTGTTTTGCAAAAATAAACTTCGGACCATTGGGATCATTGATATTTTCAGAGTTGCAACGCAACACAATGCAGCCTCACAGATAGTTTAAGTGTTTTTATATGTGAACCAAAAAGAATCTTGAAAAGTATTTTCAGATTACTACAGCTTCGATCTGTCTTCGACCATATTGATAATAATTATAGTATAGCTCCACATGCTTTTAAGCAGCTGATACACACAAGTCAGGAGGATTCTCTCTGGTGTGGTGTTGCATGGTTTTCTTCCTTCTCAAGTTGGGTCTAAGAGTTCTCATGGGATATAACTGGACCAATTAGCCTCTACGTGTGTTAAAACTCTGTTTTAGTCTTCGAGCTGGATTTGGAAGTTAAAATATGTGGGAACATCTATTTTAGACCCTCTTTATTGTCTCAGAAATGTAACACAAACACAATATGCAGTCTCATATTTCAACAAACAAAGCAACCATACAATTCTTATAAGGATCAAGTAATAGAAAGAAACAACTTCATTTGTGAAACCCATCGAAAAGGAGAACTGGAAAGTATGATCATATCAATGAAGCTGCAATTGGTCTTTGACCCTGAAGATAGCTCCACATTGTTTTAACTGGTTTATACAATTTGGTCTTGCCTCAAACATTTCTTTATTCCATATCAAAATAACTGTTGATATTTTTATTTTCTGGATATTGATACAGGAACAGGACACCCTAATCAAAGATGTGTTGTCTTTTTTTTTTTGTTCACCCGCCCCTTAGTTTGAAACAATATATATACAAGTGTTATGGATCGATTAATGATTATTAAACTAATAAAATGTGTTTGTTTTTTTTTCGGTTTTTTGGATAATGCTAAGTTCTGTGAAAATTTCAAATTTAGTTCATATGAAGTTGTAAACATCAATTATATAGTTCTATATAATTATTTTTGAAAATAATATACTCCCTCCGTTTCAAAATATAGGATGTTTTAGTAGAAACACACATATTAAGAAAAAGTTACTTTTAAAAATTTAACCAATCATACTTAAGACTGTATAATATAAAATATAAAATTAATCTAAAAGTTGCATAGAAAATTGGAAACATCCTATATTATGAAACAAAAATAATCCTCTAAACATCATATATTATGAAACGGAGGGGTTATTAGATTATATATATATATATATATATATATATATATTTAAACATCAATTAAATTGGAGATGCAGCATCTCAGTCCTCAGATGCTATTAAGTGCGGAGCTCCTAAAGTTAATTTTTACACAATTTTTTAAAATTATGAATGCTTGGACAATTTCATAGATAGAATTTTTCATTAAGTTTTAGTCAATTCTAGATATTTTTCAGTTTAATTATAAAAAGGCATTGCATCTAGACACACAAAAAAAAGGCAGTTCTAATTGGTAAAAAGGGAAAATACCAAATTTGTAATTAGATATGGTAACTAAATAACGTCAGGAAAAAAAGAATCAAGTAAAGTGATATCAAATAAAATGGAATATCACCCATAATAAACAAAATTAAAGAAGCAACTGTACAGTTTAAATAAATGGAATATGTGTGTTTGTGTATATATAATAAACCTACAACCTGTAAGGCTACAACCTACGTTTTGCAACAAAACAGAGAAGATATACAAGTTTGGCTCCTTGGTCCTGTTTCCGTTCGTTCATATATTACAAGTAAGATCATCTGATAGCTTTATATTTGTGCATGGATACATACAAAAAAATTATGTTATTTTGGTTAAGCAAAATTGGTGATCTTTAGCTCTCTACTGATTTTGCAGATACGAGAGCTAGTTGCGTTATGAGGTGTGTTATATTATTTGTCTTTTTACTGCTCTCGTGCACGGCCGTTCTGCTCTCTTGCACAGCAGTTCTGCTCAAACACAACAAGGACGGTTCCAATAATGTATCAGCAACAAACATCGGCTTAAACTATGGTCTCCTTGGAGACAACCTCCCGTCTCCAGCCAATGTAGTCAGCCTTTACAAGTCCATAGGCATCACTAAAATCAGAATCTTCGACCCAAACACTGAGGTTCTTAACGCCTTACGCAGCCACCAAGATATTGGAGTCACCGTAGGCATCAAGGACCAAGACTTGGCTGCTCTTGCTGCCAGCGAAGATGCTGTTAAGCACTGGTTTGCAACCAACATCGAGCCTTACTTAGCAGACGTCAACATCACGTTCATAACCGTTGGCAACGAAGTCATCCCCGGAGAGATCGGTCCTCAAGTGCTTCCCGTCATGCGGTCTCTCACAAACCTAGTCAAGTCGAGGAATCTTCAAATCTTGATAAGCACCGTGGTGGCTATGTCGAACCTGGGAAAGTCATACCCACCTTCCGTAGGAAAGTTCACTCCCCAAGCGTGTGAACAACTTGTCCCCGTTCTGAAGTTCTTGTCTCTAACGAATACACCAATACTCGTCAACATCTACCCTTACTTCGCCTACGCGTCAAATCCTGTTAACATCAGCCTCGATTATGCCACCTTCAACACCAATGATGTTGTGGTCAAGGACGGGCCAATGCAGTATTCAAACCTATTTGATGCCATTTTTGACGCTTTCGTGTGGGCAACGGAGAAAGAAGGGGTGAAAAATTTATCCATGGTTGTGTCAGAGACAGGATGGCCTTCTGCTGGTAATGGATACTTGACAACACCGGACATCGCTGCTATGTACAACGGAAATTTTATCAAACATGTTCAAAGCGGTAAAGGGACACCAAAGAGGCCAAACTGTAGCATCGAAGGGTTTTTATTCGCGACGTTTAACGAGAATCAGAAACCAGCTGGAACTGAACAGAATTTTGGATTGTACAATCCCACTGATATGACGCCTATCTACAAGATGTTTTGATTTTTTAGATTCTTCTTGTTTAGTTATTATTAGCTCTAACAGTGTTTCTTTAGTTTTGTTTAAAGGGCCCTTTTTTATTAACGGTCTAAAAAATGCCTATGTTGTATGTTATAACAAAACATGCTATTAGCTACGGACAAGTAAATTTGGTGATCAGCTATATAATCTGTTGTTAAACGTTTAAAATAATTGACAAGAATACACATCAATTTAGTTTAAAGTAATACAATTAGCAATGGATTGAATTTGTTTTCACTAAAGTGAATAATCAGGCAAATTAGCAACAGAGTTTCATTAGCGAAGTGTCTTCTCGTACAGGTAGTATTCAACTATTAACCATCCGGTGTATTCAATTCATATTTTGTCTGTGGTGTATGAAAAGTGAAGCTAGCAATATACCAATACAATAGAGAAATCATAAAATAAATTAGGACTCAAATGTGTACAGTTTCTCTTCAAGGGTTTGGGTTGTTTAGGGATTTCAAGACTCAATAAATTTTTGGTTTTTCGATTGAAGTGGAATTCGATTGGCCCTATAATGAATTTCACTTTAAGTATTCGGATCTGCTAAATTGCAGGAAACATAGGCTTTTGATTGTTTTCACTACTAAATAACTTTCTTTTGCATGATTTTTTTGAAGACCTTTTTAAAATTTTGAAAATCAACCATGTGACCCAAAGCACAACGATGATAGGTTCAGTGAACAATGAATCTCAGTTTCCACAACTGTGCGAATTACATTACAAAAAGAAAAAAGAAAAGAAAAACCCTGATCAAATCCTTTGTTATCATATGCGGTAACCAGGTGAACCTGATATCTTCTCGATTAGACACATGTTTGCCGGTAAGAGTCGTTGGTTTAGTGACCATATTTCTGGAACTCCCACTCACTGTTATCTGTTAAAAACTCGGCAAAATTAACAAAGAAACCAAAACTGCAATGCTAGTCAAAGAAGCTTTAAACAGAGAAACACTTACCTAATGGACAAACTTGACGAGTCTTTAGCCATCTGCTGATGCAGTGAAAGTGGAAGGCATGATTGCAAACCCCTGAAAAGTACCCAAATCAGGCGGCTTTAGTTAGTAAAGGCACTAACCATCTTATGTAGTTCGACTTGGTTATCCAAAATACACATTATAGAATCACATATCTTAAATGAAAACTTCCTACTTTCTCAAACACTTCCAGAGCATTGATAATGCAGTGATTATGGTCATTCTATAAGTTTTAAAGTCATCCTCAATAATACAACACAACGCAAGACATTAAAAGCATGCGAACACAGTAAATAGTATCTGATCTCTCTCCACAAAATCTTTAAAACACCATAAATTTAATAAACCGTACAAATCATTGAACAATTTAGATTGCTGCACAACAAGAATAGGGTTCTCCTTTCAAATAAAGCAAAGACATGCTACCAAATAAGCAAAAACTCAATGGCAAGATCTAACATACAAACTCTGAGATTCGAGGATGGTTTCACATAATACCAATTCTCAGTGTGTTCTAGATAACACAATTACCCAATATCTACAACTGTAAACCCAATCAAGTCTCGAAACAGAACGCAAAGATTACAATCAAAGATCATAGAAGAAACAAGACTTACCCCAAGCAACGGTGCACTCCTCACTAGTAGCGCTGGCCTGATTAGCTTGACACTCGATGCCTAACAACAACCAAAACATTAACAAATTCAGCAAATCTACGAATCATCAAAAGATCATCGTCACAAATTCCTCAAAATCAATCGATTATTCTATTACTTACAGAGATCCATGATGTGGTTTCTGCAGATCGCACAGTTGTCAACAACAATATCTGAAAACCAAAAACAAAAAGATCAATCAAAAACTCGACCTAACCAAAATTCACATCGTATAAACAAACATCGAAGGATACTATAAAGGATTTGTGCGGTTACCCCAAGCCCAGAGAGAAACGGCGCTCCACTTTTTGATTTCGAATCGCTTAGGTTTCTTTGTGGAAGACGAAGCACCGCTACCAGAGGCTCCTCCGGCAGGAATCATAGGAACGTCGGAGTCAAGAGTCGCCATTAAACCCGATCGGAAAGAAAAAATTTGAAACCCTAGAAAAAGCCGAAGAACAAACTCAACGATTGAGAGAGAGAGAGAGAGACAGAGAGCTCGCTGGGTTCTTTCTTGTAGAGAGAGGACGATAGAAGAAGAAAACAAGAGAAAGAGATATAATATAAAGCTGGTATGGGCTTTGCCTATATATATTAGTGGGCCTTCGTGAGAAATTTATTATTTCCCGTAGTTTTCCATTAAAAGTCGGTTAAAATTTCCCCTTTTTAACATAAAATATCTAAAATTTTCTCTTTTTATTATCTAAACAAATTTTTATTTTTTTAAATTGTAATATAAATTAAATATTTCAATAACATTATGGAAAGATATCTAATTTTTTAACATACTTTTTTCTATGTATCCCCAAAAAAGTTAACAATAAGCTTTATTATTATTGATATGTTTTTCTATATATGTATCCCCAAAAAAGTTAACAAAAAGCTTTATTTTTATATTATACCCATATACAGTAAAATTAAATTAATAATGTTAGGACCAGAAAAATCTATTAATTTATAGAGGTTTTAATTTTTCGATAAATTAATAATTATTAATTTATAGAGAGATTTTTCTAATTTGGTAAAAAAATAAAAATAATAAGATTTAGTGGTTATAACTAATATTTTTATAAAATCAATTACAACGAAAATAACAATTATCATGTTTTGACGATAGCACTCAAAGATTTTTATATAGTAAAAATATTAAAAATGAACTCTAATAAAAATTAATGTATAGATATATACATATATTTAGATAATATTTATTAATTTATATTATTTATAAGACCATATATTTACAAATGATTTTCAAAAAAGTTATTATTTTATAATATTATCGAATAGTTTCCAAAATTACACTAGTCCCAACTTGGTATTGGGAAAATTTATTAATTTATAAAGATTATTAATTTATTGAATATTAATTTATAGAGGTTATACTGGACATCAGATCATCAAGTTCTTCAAATAAATATGTGTATAGATAGATCAATAGGGTAACAAAATAATCCCCTACATTTATTATATTTATATATATGATTTTTTTACGACAAGAGCAATGACCATCAAGATACTTAACCATTAATTAAGCCAGCAAATCACGAATGCAGAATGTGGAACAAAACTCTAAGCCATAATGGTGATTGTTGGGCAGAACACGTAGCTCTTTGCTGAAGAAGAACCACGATGAACCGGGCTTCATGTATAAGTCCTCTCCGATTAAGCAATGAATGTGTAGGGTGATACAACAGGACTCATCACACATATAAAATCGTTGTCTTGGAAGTATTTGTTTCTCGCAAACTCCACACCAATACGTCGGGACGATACTTGTCTCCTTCCCATCTGAAAGAGCGAGTATATGCTCATCGTGCTTATACCTCACGTATTGAGGTAAAGTAGCACATTTGAAACACAAAGCAAAGTCACACTCAATACAGTTGAATGTTTCATTTGTAATATGAGGTTCTGATAACTCTTTGCAAACTGAACATGTTCTCCACTCCCCTGGTTTGGATGTAAGGTATAAGGGATGCTTATGACTTTTATTGATTAATGGCTCAGAAATCGCGGCGCACTGCACGTGTAGCTTAAAATATAAAGACTCTTCTTCATCACATCTATAGAAGAAACCAGCTGTGCACAACCAAGGACAAGCTGAACATGATTTCGTTAGGTTCATAACACCGTTGTTTCCTCCCACTAGTGTGAGCATGTGAGGGTGTATCGGGTGATATATTTTGCGGAAAAAACTCGCACATGCTTCGTGGAGAACGAAATCGCATTGCATACATGAGTAGATATTACCGTAATAGATTGGTGTGATGCATGCTTGACACTGTTTATTCTCGTCGTAATCTCTGCATGTGTTCTCATCAAGTCTCAAATGATGATGCTGATGGCTAAAATGTTGTATGATTCCATCGCTTATCCTCACAAACGGCTCAACTTCTTCAATGTCTTCTTCTGGCTCTCCTTCAAGTTCTTTACCATCCCACACGTTTCTTTGTGTAGCACATCTTGAATGAACCCCATATGAACAACCGTCCTTGATGCAAGAATAGCCCCCGTAATCATTATCGATCTTTCTACGACAAACACCACAAGACCAATCTCCTTGGCCAAAACAAAGTGTAAAAAGCGATACGATGAGGATGGCGAGATATCCTTATGAGACGTGGTAAGCTGGTACAACGTTGATGAACCACAAAGTCACAAGGAGGACACATATAAAAAGGACAGTTTGTATGTGACAAGGCACAAACGCTGCAAGTTAAAGAAGTGTTTCTTGGAAACAGAGCAAGTGTATGCTCATGCCATTTCGGATGGTCTATAGACAAGACTCGTGGCTTCTCCACACAAGCTATATTCATAGCGTAATCGCAAGAAGAGCAATAGTAAAACATCCTCAAGAGATCTTCATCACAGCAATAACATTCCCTCGTTCCTTTCCCTTTCAACAAGACAAGCTGAAGAGAATGTTTTGGATGAAGAGGGTGTTTGATCTCAACTGCAGCCTTGTTATATTCTTTATGATTCCCGCCGTTGCAGTTTCGGCAACGGAAATGGAGTGCAGCTTCTACTTCTCCTGGTAACCTCAGTTTCTCCCAGTTTCAAGGGAGACAGTCCCACATGTTATTGCTCCTCAACGAGACTTCTTCATCTACATGAAATCTTCCTTCTCTCAAACGTACTCCTACTTGAGGGCACAAAGTAGATAGCTTCTTCCCCTTCAAAATCATAGAGGCGACGAGGGACAATATCTGATGAATTAGTAATAAAAGCTCTGGAATCGGCTCTAGTGTGAGTACTTGACGAAAGAGTGAACTGTACTCCGGATACGAATTTGTAGAGATAATCCGAGGGTCGAGTTTTTGAGAAATGATTGTTATGACATCTCTTAAAGGCATCGGCTGTGAATCCAAATCCATAGAGTTGAATAGAGAGACTGTTTGAGTAACGAGTGACATGAGCTCTGCCTCCGGCTTTGCTTGCGAGTTGAGATCCATTGATCTCACTAGAGAAATGACTAGAGCGATGTGTGATACGATCTTCAAAATCTGATCAATCATCCAATACCTAGTGTCGATGAGAGGTAGTAACTGATGAGTAATGAGTGATATGAGCTTTGACTCGGGATCTTGTTCTGGTTTTGACTTCGAGTACGTGACATTGACGACGTTGGCTAATTGAGTAATAAGTGATACGAGCTCTGAATCTGAATCCAATGAGTTGACGGAAGATAATATTTGAGTGGTGAGTGACATGAGCTCCGGCTGTTCTTGATCCGATTCAGTAGAGCTGATGAGAGAGATCATTCGAGTAATGAGTGACACGAACCGAGACTCCGGTCCCGAATCATCATCCGGTATAGAGTTGCCGAAATGTATTATTTGCTTGATGAGTGAAATGAGTTCCGACTCCGGTTTAGGTTGCGAATCCAAATCCATAGATTTGATGAGAGAGATTAGTTGACGGAAAAAGTGCTACGAACTTTGATGGCCGTAAATTAAAAAACAAAGCCCACTCCGAAACCGAATCCTCATCGATAAAGAAAGATATCACTTGAGAAATGACTATCCCTAGCTCCGACTCCAAATCCATTGTGTGCTACCCAAGGAAATGATTTGAGCGAGTATATAATAACCCCAAAACCGGAAAGAAAAAAAAAAGAAAAAAAGACAGAAAAAGAAACAAAAGGAGGTGATCGAGTAAAACGAATCTGGTGTCCTCTGTATGTATCGGGGAGTTTTGTAAAATTCTTAAAAAAGAATGACAACATAGTAAACGTGACAACTTCTACAACACTAGAACTAATTAGTTTTATTAAGGGTTACATAAATTAATTTAATTATTTAATTTTCTATATATGTAACTAATTAGTTTTATATTTTGTAAATTTTATAATTTTAAATCTCTAATATATTGTATAATTCTTATTGTGTATATTTATTGTTTGACCGCAGTTTAATAATTTAAAATAGCATTATTGTTCATAATAATTACTTTAGTAAACTATTAGTCTATTTTTGCTTTTTTATTGTATTTGTATTTACAACGTAGTTGAAATATATTTTTAATATTATTATTTTTAATAATTAGATGAGTATACCATAATTTAAGTGGTTTTTCTTTTTATATTGTAATACTTTTGTATTTATAGATATTTACTGCTATTAAAATTGTGGAGTGTTTGATAATTGGATATTTGATTAATTTTAATCTATTAGGTATAGAGATAAAATATTTGTTATAGTTGGGGGCCTTTTGGCAATTCTTGTACTTGTTGTCTTATTAATTAATATTAGTTAAATATTAATATTTTTTTTTGTCTCCACCGACTAAATCTGATAGTCTATAGAGAAAAAGAAACGTCAATTTTTATTTTCTCTTATCATCTTCGACATTCTGGTCTGGGTGAATCTGAGATATTTGAAGTTCTTTATCTGATTCTTCCATGTCAACAACAGAAATAATAGATTAATTTAGAAGGTAATCATGTAGAGAGAAGTATCGATCATTGCCTGTCCATATCGTTTTCATCTCCACGATGCAAGATTGGAATGGTTCCAGGTAAATAAATCTGCTCTTTCTGTTGTTGATTTTTTAAAATTGTTTGAACTCACATATGGTAATACGCCGATTTCTTATCACTTGTAGATAATCGAAATAGGAAACATATTGGGGGAGATTCGTTTATTACAATCAAGTCAGCAGGTGATGCAATCTTATCAGTTCTGGACAGCCATATATGATTAGAGATAGGTATGATGTATTAAGAAGTATGAACCTAACTCTCTTCCTCTAGCTAAAATTTTGAATTTCTTGCTTTTTCAATTGTAGCTTTTGTAATTGGGGTTTTGTTTTCAGGCATCAGAAACTAAACAATGGGAGTTTTCCTTCACTTAGCCTCACTCAAAAGGAGGTGGGTGGATTTTCTACACCAATCGCGTGATGGTCAGAGAGATTATCCAAGAGAATTTAGTTCTTGTATCTGTTGACTTGGTTCTTGAGGGAAATGGGTCAAAGCCATAGAGTAGAGAAAGCAATTGAGAAGAAGAGACTCAGAGAAGTTTTGGATCCAAAAATATCAGACTGGCCTGAAGAAGAGACTCTGGTTCTAGCTCAGTTGGCTCTTCAGTGCTGCGAGCTGTGGAAAAAGGATAGACCTGATCTTGCTTCTGTTTTGCTGCCTGCACTGAGCAAACTACGGGAGTTTGCAACAGAGGATCATGAAGAACGTAACTCCAACAGAATATTTTCTGTGTCACGTGCTCACAATTCGGTTTCTCTTTCCCCAATATCTTCCTCTCAGGTTGGTTTATTAGAACCTGCAATAACTCATATCTAATCTTCATCTCGAAAAGGAATACAATTTCAACTTCTTTGATTCCTGAGTCTTTATTTCAATCATGCAAATAGTTCTTGTATCTGTTGACTTGGTTCTTGAGGGAAATGGGTCAAAGTCTTTCAAGTTAAATCCTAATGGATCCTGTGCCCCCTTTATCTTTGTCCCCAAATAGATACCATTCTGCATCAGATAAAAGTTATGTTTTTTCTTCCGAGGCTGTGGTGATAAATTCATCTTGTCTTTGTGTTGTTAAAATTGATCTGATAAATTTGTTTGTGTAGGGTTAACGTGGAAGGGCATTCGATTCAAGATGAGGAACAAACTATTCTCTTCCGTTTATCAACCTTCTGTATATTACTTTCAGAGGTAATTTTTGTTAAGCATTCACATATCTCTTGTACTATGTTCCATCTAGGCTTTGGTAATTTGTTAAAAGATTTTATTGCTTTGATGTTGGTTTACTTTGCAGGTTAGTTGAGATTCTAAGCAATGACTAAGAAAAGTGTCTGATACTGTATATATAGATTCATCAATTAGAAAAGGTAAGAGGGTAAGTAGTATAGGAATTTGTTTAAGTTCTAATAACCAACCTTAAAGTATATTGTCATATATATATAGCTAATTGTGTTTTTTTACCTTCAGGTTGAAGTGCATAAATGTAAAAAAGTACTGCTATCAGCAGTAAGCGTCTTGAAGGTAATTTGATTAAGGTTGGTATCTATATATGTACTCACTACAATTAGTTTTTAAATTTTTCTGTATATTCACTGCATTTAGTTTTAGAAATTTAAGTGATTAGCAAACGGTTAAATCTATTGACTCTGAAAAAAAAATTAAATAAATTGTCGGGTGAATATTGGTTATGAAAATGGAAGTAAAAGAAGGGTTGAATCAGTGTTTAGAAACTAAATTCAAAAATTACAATAAGCAAAATATTGATTCATATCAGTCCTAACAATCGGTTCTGATATGCTTCCTTCATGGGTCTCGAATCACTGGTCATATTGATAATGAGGCACCTGCATTTTCAAAAAAACATCTAAATTATAAGAAAACTATAGTTCTGAGTCATAATCCAACAAAGAATTGAGAATGCTACTAATATAAGATATGTAAAGTTTACCCTCGAAGAAGTAGATGACTTAGTGTATGTTTTGGAAAACCTCCTTGAAAACAACATTAGTTGTCTGCTTCTGAATCTTTCCCTCTTTGTTTAGTATTAGTATTCTCAAACCTTTTTTGGATGTCACCCTAGACAATGAAAACCCAGTTACCAATAGGAAGCCTATTCACATATTTGTTTACCAAAGTCTTTCTTCACTGATGCATGAATCTTTTTACTCTGAAAGAATGAAAGACATAAGATGCATTAGTAATAGAAAATAATTGTATCTCGTAAACGTAAACATTTATTCTTACCATCGAATCTGATAAAACCAACTCAAGTGTTTCACCAGCGGACGCCATGAATGGATGATCTTCACTTGAACCCTCCATGAGGTTTTGTAGGGACGAACATCTTTCAAGAAATCAAAAGTAGCAGCCATAATGTGAGTGATTGTATATTTGTGTTTGCTTGTGTATAATCTTCGTTTTAGGTGAGTATTATTTATAGGGAAACCGATTAGGTCATATAACACATTTGTTAAGATATCAAAAAGATCTGATGAAGCGAGTAGTTAGGGAGATAATTATGTGTTCTGCTTTTTTATGGTATCTTTATGGGATATGTTATATTCTCATAGGAAATATAATATTTTGGGATGACGAATTACAGTACTCGCTTCATCAGATCTCTCTAATTATGGAGATAATTTAATTTTGTTTAGGTTGATTGATTTAGGAGATCCGTAATTGTTGTTAACAAATTTTGGAAATCAAGCAGTTTGAACAGAAATCTCGGAAATCTCGGAGAAGATCACGGTGGAAGGAAGACATATCTTTCTATTAAATGGTTGAAGATAAACGATTGTTATGAAAATTATTTTTCGGGTTATGTAATTTTATCAAAAGGATGGGCTTGGGCTAGTCCAAAGGATTGTTATGAAAATATTTTTGAATTGTAAACGTGGAGCCCAATATTTTTGAATTGTAATAAACAATTGGAGGGGAAAATAATTCCGGGTTTTGATAATTTCGGCTAAGGATAGGCTTGGGCTATTTGTAATTTCGGGTTATAATTTCGAACCCACATTGACATTTTTACTAATAAAGATAGTGGCAGAATTGTAAATAAGTTGGAACTTAAGGAATTATTTTATAAATGTTTCTGAAAATGTATATATAGATACCAGTCTTGTTTGGAAAAGTCATTAGGAGTTAGTCGTTGGATAGATAGGTTGTGCCTAGCGTCTAGCCTATAAACAAAGGATTATTTGTAAATTAATCGAAGACTAAATTATCTATGGTTGATATAACAATAAATATGTAAATTTAAAAACTATTTATTACCTGTCATTTCATTGGTAAGATACGCAAGCAACAGAAGATATCACAGAAAACAAAATTAGAAAAATGTATTAGAACCGAAAACATACCCGTATGGAAGAGGAGACCACTAGTAATTAATATGGTGTCATCTTAATTTTCTATTATTATTATTAAGTTATGAATTTGTGAGAAAACTTATTTTCAACTATATATTTATTATAATTTTTTCATAACTCATTCAAATCATATATATAAAAGTAAGGTTTCACTTTCTCTTTATTGGCTGATTTTCATTTAATATTTTTTATTTTTTATATTTTTGAAGTTAATCACCCACTTACCACAATTATGGTTTTTCTAATTGATTGTATCAACTTTCAATTGACAGTTACATATTGTGCAATTACTACATATAAATTTACATATGAATATATATCATAATTACAAATCCATAATTATAATATTACTGCATACTATTAAATGCCCATATAATTCATTTTGAATTTAATCACCCACTTACAACTTTCAATTGACAGTTACATATTGTGCAATTACTCACAGAAATCTTATTTGTTATAAATAGTTGCTTCTAGCTATCCTAACCCACATAAAATATACATTATGCAGTATACTCTAGCCTTTTTTTGGTGAAGATGATTTGTTATTTCTTTTTTTTTTTTTTTTTTTTTTTTTAANAAAATTAGTTCAAATGAGCCAATTTGGTGGAAAGTCGTTTACAAACAAAATATGGTGCGGACTTATACACGCTTGGCGTGCCAAAGAGTCCGCCCTAACATTAGCATTACGCGGGACATAAACTAAAGAAAAAGAAGAAAACTCCTCCCTGTCCATCTTTATGTCGTCTAAATATGGTGCAAAGGCCGGCCATTCTTGAGGAGAAGACACCATCTTCACCAAGTCGGAACAGTCCGTGAGAAAAGTCACCTCCCGAAAATCATGTCCAATCATACAGCACATGGCCCACCGAAAAGCTTCAACTTCAGCGTGTTGCGGGGAAAGACTGCGCCTGTAATTGGTAGCTCCGAGAAGAGGAGACACTTGTTGTACAGAAGTACAACACCATCCTGCACCTGAAAAAACATCGGACTATTTCCAAGAGCCGTCAACAAAACATCGATATCCAGAAAACACCGAAGAAAGGGAATTGGGACATCCACGAGGCGTCCGAGCAGAAAAGGAAGGAGGTGACGGTCCCACGAAATCCCCCTCCTCTGTCTGAGCCAGAAACCAAGAGGCCGCCTCCCCTTCGGCCAACCGTACTACCTCATCAGGGTGTTCCGTACGGTTTTCAAAAACCTTGGCATTGCGTGCTTTCCAAATATACCACATAAGCCAAGGGAAAAAATCTACCTGTGAACCCGGGTTGTTCCGTCCTATAAAGTGATCCACATTAGCATAAACTGACTCTGTCGGAAAATGCTGCGGACCCACCGGTACATGAGCCTGAGCCCAGGCCTGACGTGCAGGAGGACAAAGAAAAAGAACATGGTTAACAGTTTCTTCCTCCGCCCCGCACCTCGAACAACCAACATCACATGCAACACCACGCCGTCTCAGATTCGCCGAAACAGAAATACAACCAGTAAGAGCTTGCCACATGAAATGCTTTAATTTTGGTGGACACCGCACTTGCCAAACCCCGGCAAGGAGAGTGGTAATATCCGGCCCCGACCCAAATGCTTTGAAAAAGCTGGGAACACCCAGTCGCACTGTGTCATACCCTGATTTAACCGAATATCTGCCAGACTTTGTAAAATGCCACCCCAAGGAATCCCCTTTCGGATAACTACTGAGAGGAATTGCCTGTATCAAAGGAACATCGACAGAATCGAAATGCTCGATAAGGCGATCCCGTCGCCAAGTGCGCGTGGAAGGATCAATAAAATGAGATAAGGAAAGATTAGGATCTACAGGAGACCCGTTTTGTAATGCTGGTCTTGGGGATTGGGCTGGAATCCAGGGATCTGACCATATATCAATGGTATCTCCCGAGCCAACCCGTTTAATAAGCCCTATATTCACCAAAGAGCGAGCAGAGACAATACTCCTCCATCCATAGGAAGGGGAGTAGAACCGCAATGGTTCCATCGGATTCGAATTCCGGTAGTACCTACTTTTAAAAACTCTGGCAAACAGAGAGTCCGGGAACTCAATCAGTCGCCATAACTGTTTAGCCAATAATGCCGTATTAAAATCATCAACATTTCTGAAACCCAAACCACCTAACTGTTTGCTACTGCAGAGTTTGTCCCAAGCTAACCAATGCATACCCCCCTCTGACCGGAGGTACTCCACCAAAAATTAGCAACTGCACTTGTTAATTTGGACGTGATTGTTTTCGGTAAACGATAACAAGACATCACAAAACTCGGGACAGCAGTCGCAACTGACTTAACCATAACCTCTTTGCCCCCTTTTGATAACAATCTGGCCGTCCAACCAGTTGTGCGGCTCTGTAACCTATCCCGAACAAAAGAGACGACCTTCGTCTTAGACCCCCCCAAACTCTCTGGTATACCTAAATATGAACCCATCCCACCCAGATTGGAAATTCCCAGAATCCCCTGCATCTCCAATCTAGCTGGATCATCAACCGTATGTCCAAATTGGAGTGAAGACTTTGCAAAATTTATCTGCTGTCCAGAAGCAGCCTCATACTGCTTTAAAATATCCAAAACAACTCCACACTGATCCTTATATACCTTGAAGAAGAAGAGACTATCATCTGCAAACAACAAATGCGTTATAGGGGGACACTTGTTGGCCACCTTAATCCCCGTGATCCGCTTATCCACTTCCGCTTTTCGAATATTCGCTATTAGAACCTCCGTGCAGAGAATAAACAGGTAAGGAGATAGGGGATCCCCCTGCCGTAATCCTCTCTCAGGTATAATCTGACCATGTGGCTGCCCATTAACTAAAACTTGATACTGAACCGAGGAGACACATAACATTATCCATGAAATCCATTTTTCCGCAAAACCCATTCGGCGAAATAAAGCCCCAAGAAAACCCCACTCCACTCTATCATATGCCTTACTCATATCCGTCTTAATTGCCATAAACTTTCCCTTACAAGAGTTATTAGTCCGCAAACCATGAAACATCTCTTGAGCAATCAGAATGTTATCTGAGATCAAACGACCAGGAACAAAGGCAGACTGAGTTTCTGAGATTAAACGAGGTAAAATCGTCTTCAAACGATTACACAAAACCTTTGATAGAACCTTGTATCCCACATTGCATAAACTAATCGGACGTAACTCCGCCATTCGGGTCGGTTTTGTGACCTTGGGAATCAGGCATATATGTGTCTGATTCAACCCTGACTCGAAGGCGTTTTCCTCAAAGAAACTATTAACCAGAGAAACCAGATCTGTCTTGACCACTTCCCATGCCTTCTGGAAAAACAAAGCAGTCATTCCATCAGGGCCCGGAGCTTTATCTGGATGCATCATAAATAACGCCTTTCTGACTTCCGCCTCCGTTGCCGGAGCCGTTAATCGTTCATTATCCACTGCCGTAATAACGGATTTGACCTCCAACAAAACTTCGTCAAAACTTGACGGATTGATAGTGGAAAACAGGTCGCCAAAATATGATACCGCGGTTTCTTTAACCGTTACGTCATCCGTAGACCAAACATCATGCTTGTCGTAAAGACCGACAATCCTATTACGAGCCCGCCTTTGTTTGGTTTGGGCGTGAAAATACTTAGTATTCTTGTCACCCACCCGCATCCACCGGTTTCTACTTTTCAAATACCAATGCATCTCCTCATCCTTATATGCCTCCCTCAGGCGACCCGTTAACTCAGCGATTACCTTAGGGGATGTTGTATCATCAGCGTGGGCCGCCTCCAGTTCCTTTTTAATATCCTCGATTAACACCCTACCATATGGTGCCTGTTCTTTCCGCCAACAGGAAATCGCTCTCCTACAACTAACCACCTTGTTAACAAAACTCGGTGACCCCCGGACCGGTGGTGCACCCCATCCTGAGGAAATTGCCTCCATAAGCCCCTCCTTACCGACCCAACGACGGTCGAACATAAAGTTCCGCCGTCCCCTCGGCCGTTTGGCCCCAATACAACCAAGTAGAGGCATATGATCGGAGGCAACCCTGGGCAAGTATTCCGTGATTGTATCCGGAAATAAATCATGCCAGTCCTCATTTCCCAAAGCCCTGTCTAAACGACATCTTATCGGTTTTTTGTCCCGCCACCCACGCCAGGAGAGACAATCCCCCAAATAGGGAAACTCTATAAATCCACAATCCCGGATCATCCCATTGAAAGAGAGAAAAGAGGAAGCATGACGTAATCGCCCCCCTCTTTTCTCGTGGTTACCAGTGATTTCATTAAGATCGTCAATAATAAACCAAGGAGTTGTCCGAGAGGAACTAATTCGTACCAATCTTTCCCACACCAAATCTCGGTTCTTAGGAACCGGATCACAATACACAAATGTTAAAAAAAATAGACTTTCCTTTGTAAACCGCTTCTACATCAATCATCCTATTAGATGCCATTAAAATCTCAACATTAAAATCATCTTTATTATAGGCCAAACCCCCACTACAACCAACAGGTTCCACAATTTTTAAATTTTTATAGCCAAAATGGCCTACAAATTGTTCCAAAAAAGAAAAAGGTTGCTTTGTTTCCATAATGAATAAAAAGTCTGGTCTATGTTGAAACCATAGATCCCTAAGGTTTCCTATTGTAGCTTTGTTCCCTAGACCTTGACAATTCCAACTTAGTACATTCATTTAACTGGCTTTGGCTTTGGTGGCTTTCCCTCACCTGGGCCTCCCTTGACACCTTCCTGGGCCTTAGAGGCTTGTTCACCAGTACCCATTACAGAACCCTGCGGAGGACGAGTCCTCGGAGACAACAACAGTGCCGCATTACGTTTCTTTGCACATACACCCCGCAGCACCACAGCTTTCCCCTTCCTTCCCTTGTCACTCACATTGACCTTGACTGAGGCAGTCTGGGCGCCCTCCACACCCTCATTACCCAATTCCTCCTCCGAAACCTCTCCCATATCTTGGTCAGTATTCACCTCCCCACCAGTGACCTCCACAGTCTGACCTTCTCCCACCCCAATCTCTTCCGCCTCTTCCATAGCCAAAGACCCCTCAANCGGATCATCCCATTGAAAGAGAGAAAAGAGGAAGCATGACGTAATCGCCCCCCTCTTTTCTCGTGGTTACCAGTGATTTCATTAAGATCGTCAATAATAAACCAAGGAGTTGTCCGAGAGGAACTAATTCGTACCAATCTTTCCCACACCAAATCTCGGTTCTTAGGAACCGGATCACAATACACAAATGTTAAAAAAAATAGACTTTCCTTTGTAAACCGCTTCTACATCAATCATCCTATTAGATGCCATTAAAATCTCAACATTAAAATCATCTTTATTATAGGCCAAACCCCCACTACAACCAACAGGTTCCACAATTTTTAAATTTTTATAGCCAAAATGGCCTACAAATTGTTCCAAAAAAGAAAAAGGTTGCTTTGTTTCCATAATGAATAAAAAGTCTGGTCTATGTTGAAACCATAGATCCCTAAGGTTTCC
>NC_025704.1:11001874-11042903 GCF_000633955.1 Camelina sativa
TCAATCATCCTATTAGATGCCATTAAAATCTCAACATTAAAATCATCTTTATTATAGGCCAAACCCCCACTACAACCAACAGGTTCCACAATTTTTAAATTTTTATAGCCAAAATGGCCTACAAATTGTTCCAAAAAAGAAAAAGGTTGCTTTGTTTCCATAATGAATAAAAAGTCTGGTCTATGTTGAAACCATAGATCCCTAAGGTTTCCTATTGTAGCTTTGTTCCCTAGACCTTGACAATTCCAACTTAGTACATTCATTTAACTGGCTTTGGCTTTGGTGGCTTTCCCTCACCTGGGCCTCCCTTGACACCTTCCTGGGCCTTAGAGGCTTGTTCACCAGTACCCATTACAGAACCCTGCGGAGGACGAGTCCTCGGAGACAACAACAGTGCCGCATTACGTTTCTTTGCACATACACCCCGCAGCACCACAGCTTTCCCCTTCCTTCCCTTGTCACTCACATTGACCTTGACTGAGGCAGTCTGGGCGCCCTCCACACCCTCATTACCCAATTCCTCCTCCGAAACCTCTCCCATATCTTGGTCAGTATTCACCTCCCCACCAGTGACCTCCACAGTCTGACCTTCTCCCACCCCAATCTCTTCCGCCTCTTCCATAGCCAAAGACCCCTCAACCTCCATTGAAGGACTGACAATGAGTCTCTGCGAACCAAACTGTCCCACTAAATCTGGAGATGCAACCGTAGTGGGAACACTACCCTCAACCGAATCTACATTAACCGGAAGCAAAACAACACCCAACGGCATAACACCAACCTCTTGGAGTTTGTCCCTCGAGATCTCTTGAGCTGAGCTCTGATGTACAGGTTGCTCCCCTGGAGGAACCACAGCAAGAACCATCGTATCTCCCTGCACCCGCACCACAGGACCCACTGGCAGTGACTCATCACCCTCATCGCTACCTTGGAGAGGAGAAGACAAGATTTGTCCCTCCTCCGCATCCCCCTCCCCGCCTGCAGCGGACTCCTTCTGAACCACCACGTCACCCTTATCTTGAAACAATGCCTTCTTAGCAGTCCTCGACTGCTGATTCGCCAACTCCTGCTGACCCCGCTTAGACAAAATCACACCTATTGGATTTTTGCTTATTCCCATATCAACACTTGGTTGACCCTGTCCCCGTGAGACTTTTTGCTTTCCCCGCACATCTTGCGGTAAACCCATTCCAGAAGCATCCTTAGTGCGCGAAGAGCAACCCGTGATACGCTCTGGACGAACCTTTGCACCACCATAATTGGGACCCCGATGACCCCCTTTACCATGACCCCCTCCCCGTTTAGCCTCAGCCTGAACAGCTCCCTTGTAACTTAAAGCATTACCCTGGGCTTGTCCCACCCCAACATCCATTCTACCCCCATGGACCAGCGGCTTCTTAAGCAGAGGACATACGGAGACGTCGTGACACAGACTGAAGCAATGATCACACCAGCCATACAACCACTCATAATCCAACTTGACAATTGTAATCTCACCATTGAAGAATTCAATGTCCACCTCGAAGCAGANTGACTGAAGCAGTGATCACACCAGCCATACAACCACTCATAATCCAACTTTACAATTGTAATCTCACCATTGAAGAATTCAATGTCCACCTCGAAGCAGATCGGCTTGAGTCCGTCAATAGTGACTTGCACTCTGCCACGATCAAGATCGACTCGCTCAACAATCCCCAGACCAGAACCTATATCACGAAAAGTGGGCTCTGCCCAGAACTGAATTGGTACATCCGACACTTGAACCCAGAACGTGATCGCCGAAGGATAAGCCGGATCCACCACCGGTGTCCAACGGACCAGAGAGAGCATCCAAGAGTCGAAATGGTATGGACCCTTCTTCAAAACTTGAACGAGGTTAGCTTCTTCATCGAAATCGAATTGAAACTTCCCTAAACCCAATTCAGCACCCACGACCCTACCCTCGACCTGCCAGATCCTTGGCATCATGATAAGCAGTGCCTTCATGTCCTGTAATTTAGGATTGAAGCACCGACCCACCACGGTCTTCGAGTATCCTGCGATGAGGTCCGAATTATCAAAATATGAAATTTTGATTTTCCATCGAGGTCTCACCGCCTCCGCCATATGATCGACCGAACCGTTTCCCACAAGACCGCTCTCTGACATGTCAACAAACCTCAAGCTCACCACTGAAACTGAAGGGTCGTCGAGAAGAAGAGAGACAAGAGAGATATGCAAAATACCCAAAACCAAAACAACCTCTTTAAGTACCATCCGGACTTCATTACCAAATCGAGACAGAGAGAAACAATCGCCACCACACTCTCGACAAGGAAACTCAGATCTCAACCTTCCAAAAACAACCCGATAGAAGCCGTCGAGATCTCGCTCCACCAGCGATTCCATATCTCTACCATAATAATACCAATAGATCGAATCAGATGAACAATGAAACCTCGGGATATAATAGCCCCCAGCCTTCCAAAATAGATCAAACTTGGTAATAAGGGATCTCTGAAGATCCCAAATAATCAAGATCAAATCCGAAAACAGCAATCGCCACACCCAGAGGAAGAAGTAATCACCGATATCCAGCGGATCTCGTGATCGAAATCTCTTAATCCCATCTAATCCGATACCTAAATCCACCAGAGAGATCTCCAAATCATGCCAAAGAAACCCCCGAATCATACAGAAATCAGACCCCAGCTTCAAAACCCTAATGTGCCGTCGCCATTTCTAACGCCCTTGAGAGAGAATTTTTTTGCCGAGAGCTCTTTCTTTTTTCCTTTCATATTTCTCTATTATTTACAAATTCTCTATCTCCAAACTCTAAATTTATAATTTTAGATATAGAATAATGCAAGAGGGTCTTATACTCCCTCCATATCATAGTAAGTAATGTTTTCACCAAAAAAAATTGTTTAAATTAATTATTTCTGTTTTATATTTACTTATATATGTATTTAATTTTTTCTTTCTTGTATTTTTTAATTTTGTATGTAATATATGTTATTGTTGGATATTAAATATATTAACATAATTAATATTATTATTTATAAGTTAAGTATGAAATAATAATAATAAATATAGAATAATATGCCATGTGAGGTGAATTTTATTGCAATTTTAGTCAAACAAAATAAATTATAAATGTAACTCCCATAATTCTAAATGTGATGTAATTGCCATCAATTCTTATAATATAAATAATTATTCTCTCATATTAGTCTTTTCTCACTCTTCCGTTCTCACATTCTCTCATATCTTCACTATTCCTCAAAAAAAATTGTATTTTCTTTTTATTTTGTTGTTGTTGTTGTATGGGTTACAAAATCAGATGAAATATCATTGTAATAATTTAACATTGTTATTTTTTTTTTTTTAAGTTTCATCTCCATTATCTAATTTGGGTTATCATTATATAAGTAATCATTCTTTTCTCCTTTCCCACCATATGTGATGAATTATTAAGTTTTTAATAATCATTGCTTACAAATTTAAAAGTTTTTTTTTAAAATTAAATTCTGAGTAGATCTTAAAATCTTACAAAAATTCATTTTTCAGAAAATTTATGACTTAACATACTAATGTTAGAAGTTTGTCAAAGAAAAAAAAATTAAAAAAAAACATACTAATGTTAAACAATAGCCTAAATAAAGTTAAAGTAAAACGTCCAATTTTTTTAGTGTTATAATAGAAGTACATATATTATATAGATTGAGAAGAGGAAATTTAAGTTCCATTGTAGGTCTTACTGTTTATTAACAAAAGAAATAGTATTTATGTTTATGTATTTATAATGCCATAAAATATTAATTATTTTTCTAAATGTAACTTTATCATTTTATATGAATCATAGTCTATACACAATTGAATACTTTAAGATATAATAACCTAATAAAATAGTTGCTGTTTTTATTATTTTATTTTTATGGAAAATGTATTAGTCTAATAATATATTGTTAGTCTCACTTAGTTATATATGCATGAGACATTGCAGACCTAATATTTCTTATTTTGATTTTTTCTTAATTGAAATATTTTAAATCTATTTAAGCTATCACCATAAATGAATAATAAATAATGCATCACTAAGACTACAAAATAAATTTTATTAAAACAGTTATCACAATGATTTTGAAATATGACTGCAACTACAAAATATATGGCATGGAAAGTACATAGGACTTGATTGCACAAAATATATTATCATCAAAAGAAAAATTAATTTCTTAAGTTTATTTAAACTCATACTACATAGTTTTTAAATTTTGATGTACTGATGAAACAACCCAGGCCTAGCGTGGGCTAATACCTAGTTATGCATAAAAAAAGAGTTTCATTCTAATCAAACATTTCAAGAAAAAATGCAACAAACATTTACAAAATAGTGTCAAAATATTTGTCTACAAGCCATGTGAGTTATAAATAGTTAGATGATGTATATGCTTTTATGCCACCTGCCTCTGGTCTCTTAGAGCCGAAACTTTCTTCCGCAGTTCAAGATTTGATATCCTCTCCACCTCCAGAGCTCGTTCGAGCTACACATTCGGTTAACTTTGTTAGCCTCAGAAAAACAAAACATATATTACGCAAAAGGGGTTTGGATTCGATAAACCCGATATAGGAAGGAAACTATAGAACGATAATTTAACATTGACTTTTCACGAATCATATTGCATCTCTAAACATGCCTAAGATTTGTACCTTTGCAGCTCGCATACTCCATTCTCCAAGAATAGCTCTTAACCTTTCATTTTCTGCAACATACTGTTTCAGGAGTTTCAAAACAGAAGATGATCGAGTTAATTTTACAGATCCAAAGATGTGTAGCCCTTGCAAATTGTTCGATGCAAAAGATTTCATAGTAAAGCATCCTTGCTACACATGATGTGATTGTGATCTTCGTGGAAAGTATGCTATGTTCTTATGTTTATAAATAGTCTCAAACCTGATTATTGGTATTCCGAACGTGTTGTATCTCTCTATCTCTCTCAGAGATCAGAGATCGAGCAAGAGTAAGCTCGGAATGGAGTTGATCCACCTGCAAACATACAATTTTCATTTAGTATCCTCCACTTAGAGATGCTACATAAAGAATATTAGCCATGAAATGTCAATCAGCTATGATATGTTGTCCACCAAGGGTGATAATTAAAAATTAACCATGAGAATTTGCAGTTTATCATTTGTTAACTGAGCTTTACCTCAGCAGAAAGTGTTCGTAGTTCCTGATCACGAGTAGCCACAAGATGCGCCAGATCAACCTGAAAGTTTATCATTTAACAGTTGCAAAATTAAAATCCTAGTGGAAGGAAATACATGGATTTTAAGAAAATTATCAAGAATGTTGTTAGCATGTATCCACACTTAAGGCTCCGCTAAAAAGAAGTCAGTAATTTTGTAATAGAGCAGATTTTGTAATAGAGCAGTTCAAACCTGAGGAGTGCTGCTACTACCATTGGTTTCATATTTGCTTAAAGACTCCTGCAACCGCAGAATCTGGAAAAGAAAAAAAAGAGAGAGGCAAGACACTCACTCAAGCGAAAGCACAGGATAATTCTGCATATAATTAGGGTGGATGATGAAGAACTAGAAAGAGCATTGAACTTAGGATTACTAGTACAAAACTGTAGACTAGTAAGAAACAACACAAGCATCAAGATTCAGAAATTAAGTACTCATGATAAATATTCCATGTATTGTCACCTCTTCACTGAGATAATGGAGATTCTCACGCTGATATTGCAGTAGAGCCATTTGCTGATCAGAAAGGCGACCCGCTTCATGGTATCTGTTTCTCAAGCAAACCAACTAAAGACTTGAGAATGGTAAAAGTATCGCCATGGCATTATAAGGTTGTCATGCTAAATTTGATATTCATGACGACTACGAATATAAGGTTCCAGTGAGATTGTGAAAGTACCTCAATCCCTCCAAAGCAGCTGGTTGAAGGGGAGAATACAGTGAATTTAAGACATCGGGCTGAGAGTTCACTGAGTTATACTGGCGAACATAACCTACCAGTATTAAAATACAGATAAGAAGAGCTGCATTATAACTTAGCTATAGAATCTCTTACTAAACAACTGGCAGAACAATGTAACAAAAGAATGCATTATGCTCTACCCAATGGCTTTTCCGAATACACGGTATGACGGGCTCTGCATTGAGAACAAAAAAGAGGCTTTCATACTGAAACCCAGAACAGCAATTCTAAAAGATACTTGATCTTCTGATATTCAATCACAAACTATAGCCAATTGTAAGAACTGCATACATGATACATATAATTACAAATGTATGACCATAGAATGTAAAAAGTTTCATTTGACCGCAATAGAGCCCAGAGGCAATGGAATTATTTCAGTTAAGCTCTATGCGTCAGGTACATAAGAAATGAAAACTGACTTTAATCTGACACTTAGCAATCATGGCATGAAATTTTTAGACTAAGAAAAGTATCCAGGCTTAACAGCTCTAGTTGAGGTACTAATGCATGCCTAAAAGTGTAAATATGATTTCTGGACCGTATGGCTTACCAACAAATACAATCACAAAAGAAGCGGCAGATATTGCTTCAACAGACATGATGAACCTGCAAGAATATTATGCTCGTAAGCGTTTTCGACCTTGCCAAAACAAAATTTCCTTCACCAAGTTTCTTCAAAATATAAAATAAGAAAGACATTGTCAGCTTCCAAAGCATCAAATAAACAGCTTGTAGGCATTTATCTAAGAATTGGTAAACATGTTAAGTCAAATATGTCCCCTGCGTGAATACCGTTTCTCAATAAGGAGTTTCATTATGTGATAGTAGTAATTTTCTTAGCAAAGTTGGAAGAAGTTTAAGGATGAAGTCAGAATCTTTCTTTTATTCGTATAATCGTCGAAGACTAAAGAAATAAAAACAGAAAATGTGATCAACTGGAACAGAACAGAAAATTCAAAAGAATGTATAAGCAGTAAGTGTATCTAAAAAGAAGGCTGCAGACCTCTGTACAGTAAAAATGGGAAGAACACTAACATATGGTCTCCACACCATGAAAAGCAGCATAGATGCAGTCCCTATAATAAAACAGAGTCACCTTATTGAGTGCAAGAAATAGATATATGTAACAATATATGATTGAAAAAGTAGCATTAAAAATTACCGTATGCCATGATGGCAAATGGCAGACGAACTACATGTTTCAATTTCTGACTGAAACTGTAATAACCCTGCAATAGAAGGTTCGTTCAGAAGGTATTCCGATGAAATAACTACAACTACAATAGAGAATATCGACCTATCTCTATATAGTCTTAGAAAATAAAAAAATGAGCAGTAGAACAAACATTACCTGCAAGCGTATTTTCTGGACCTGATTGACAAAGTATTGCTGAAACATACCTGTTGCAGAAAATAGTCATGATAATTTTATACATATCCTGCAGTAGTACTCATGAGCAATTAACAAATGTACTAGGCAGTAGCATACCACAATATAGTCTGACTTGCTTGTAAACAAAGATTGTAGTAATAAGCTTAAAAGGGAGTATTGTAGTTTACCTGTTAACATCAATAGAGCAACATTGCAGCTACAAAGTATAGATGGGATAAGAGAGTCTACAGAATGAAGTATCCACGGTGCTCCAACTGCTAAAATAGCATAACCTGCCTAAAAATTTAACAAACAGTAAATACAAAAGTCAGACACTCATGTTTTCTCATAATGCTTGTAATAAGGAAAGTTACAAACACTCTTGAGTTAATATATCAAGTATCAACGGTGAATATCAGAAAAAGGTACAGTTTAAAGGCACTTGCCAGTATAATCAGATAAATGCAGCTTCCAACAAGACTTCTAGATTGACGATGACCGAAGAGAGGAGCTTCATGTAGAATATCAAGAAACCTACAATCAGAAAAAACAGTAGTGAAACTAGATGAGGAGCCAATAAAGGATGCAGAACATAAAAAAATTGGAATGATTTTTGCATAATAGCATCATCTGAATCGTTTGGCAGAAAAAGGCATGAGACTAAAACATAGAGAGAATTGAGCAATCTGCAAAATACTTTGAAGAACAAAAGAAAGACGCATTGAATCTGAAGCTCAAAATTAGCTGTGACTAGAGAGAAACAACAAGTTACGTGCTTGAACTTTGTTTGCTCATAACACAGATCATAGAATCATAAACATAAGAAATATAAAACTTGGGAGGATTCTTGCAAACAAAAAAAAAAAAAAAAAAATTCATGAAATCTATCTGCCCAGCAAATGTGTACACCAGATGTAAAATGGAAAGTGATTATAGAGATGAGGGTCCAAAAAAAGAACATACTCTTGAAACAAGAACAAACTCATAGCTCGATAACAAATAGAGAAGGAAACGAAACGATAGAATCATCAACAAAGGAAAAGACTTGGGGTTGAGCTTACATAGCATTGTCTTGCTCCGTCGCGGGATTGAAGGATGAAGATCGTCGAGCGTTGGCCATTTTGAGTTTTGGGTTTCTTCTATTCGCTTGTGGGAGTTGAAACTGTATAAAATCTCAAGAGACTTGTAAATTAGGGTTGAATCATATTCGTTGCTGCCCCAATCTAGAGATTTTGGTTGGGAGATGTGAAGAGCAAGGCGTAAGAATTACTAGAAGAGACCATCGAAGGATTAGAATGTTTGGTATAATAACGCTCGCTTAATTGGATTTGTGCAAACTCCCCCCCTCTTCGAACAACCAGTCAAAAATTTTGCTGTCACCGTTGGTGAGATTGTCTGATTGGTCCAACAAAAAAAATAAAATTGAGTGGATTTTGCTGGGCCTAATCGCTACTATTTGGAACTTGTTTAGGATTTTACTGAGATTAAAAAAAGGTGGTGATACATTACAACAAGATTGATAATTTGCACTTTGAATCATATGATAATTTTAAAAATCAGATTCAGCAGATTTGTCACACCATTTCATTTAATTTTTTTATCATATAGAATTCTTTTTTTCCACTAAGTAGTAATAATCATTAATAAAAAAATGATTGGCAATCATATGAAGTATACACCAACACATAGTCTAACATGCAAACAATATAAATTTATTGTTAACTACATGAACTATTGTCATCATATAAGAACATGCGTAAAAAACATAAGTTATGTGTACAAAACATAAGTTATGTGTACAACGCCATAAACATTTAACTACGATGTTTTATTGACCAGAATCAAGCGTTGCCCAGTGTTGACCAGAAAAATATTAAATTCTTTTCTTTTATCCTTTTCTCCTAAAAATAATTATTTTTTATTTTTATATATTTCTGATTAATAGATGATTTGTATTTATTTTTCAAATACATAAAATTCTAATTAAAATAATTAAATTCTATTTATTTACATGAAAAGCATAAATCTAGAAAATAATTAAAAACCAAAAGTTGGTTTTGTAAAATCAACGGTTAGTTTTTAATTACCTTCTACAACCTTTGATTTTACAAAACTAATCTTTGACTCAACACTGTTAAAAAAACAGTTAGTTTTTAATTGCCATCTAAGATTGCCTAAAACGATGTCGTTTTGGTCATACTTATCAAAATTATGTATTATTAGTTCTATAATTTATAAATATTTGTTAAAATATTATGTTATTCATTTAATGATTTGTTTTTGGATTTCAAAATCCACATCATGTTTAAATGGATTGTTTTTTTGGGACAAAAAATGCATTTTTTTGGACAAAATACATGGATTTCAAAATTCACACTATGTTTAAATGGATTTGAATGTATATTAATGTGAAATTAGAAGGATTCAAATCCAAAGCTAAAACATGTTATTTCAAAATCCATGTGTTTTGATTTTCATAATTCACAATTCTATATGGATTTAGAAATTACTTCTCCAATAATATAATTGTAAATTATGAAAATCAAAACAAATGGATTTTGAAATAACATGTTTTATATTTGGATTTGATTCCTTCTATTTTACATTTTCAAAACCATTCAAATTCATTTAAAACATAATTTGGATTTTAAAATCCAAAAACAAATCCTTAAATGAATAACATGACTACATGATATTTTAAGAAGTATTTGTAAATCATAGAACTAATAACACATCATTTTAATAAGTATTTTAAAATCTATGATTAAATAACACATAATTTTTGTTTGGATTTCTAAAACTGTTAAAATCATAAAACCAATAATAATCATATACAATTGTTTTTTTTCCACCAAAGAGTAATAATCATTTAAAAAAATCCGTAGTCCCTATTCTAAGTTCTAAGCTAATTCTATAAGTTTTTGTTGCATTAATTCAACTAATTGGTGTATGTATATCATCAAACTGAAAAAGAGTAATATGTTTTCTAGCCCATTATTTTTTTTTTTACGTTAACACACACGTAATAAGTAACGCCTTCGATTATTTCTCTTGTAGATTTTTTTAAACTTTATATTATGAATTATAATGGCTTCTACTAGTAACCATTAGAAGAACAAAAAGAACAATCCAGAATGGAATAAACAATTTTTGCGGAATAAAAGGAAAAAATGCAGAGAGGAACAAAAAAATAAATGGTAACCAAACAAGAACAATATCTTTTAAACTATATTAAATATTAAATAACTTAAATTTCAATAAAAATATTAATACTATTTTTAATGTGTATATAACAGATTTTACTTTTGATTTTAAAATAAAATTTTGTGAATTTAATTTATATATGTCATATTAAATTAATAAAATTTTAAGAGTAATTTAAAATATTTTTTAGTTTTGTTTACTATATAAACATTATTTTACTTTTCATACAGTTTTCAAATAAAACCTGAAAAATCATTAACATGGAATTCATATTAATTTTTTTTTGTCAATACCATTGTGAAAATATAAAAATTATTATATTTATAATTGAAATATTATTAATAAACATAATAATTTTATATATTTTGAAAAAAAAATTAATGTTTGTTTCTTTTTTTTTTGTTCCATTTGTTTCTCATCAATTTTAGAGAGGAACCTTTTTGTTATATTATTCCTCATTTTGTAAAGAATGTAGAAGAATAAGATGGAAAATTGTTACTTTTAAATGATCAAAGTTTTGAGGAATGGAGAAGAATATCACATTCTGCTTGTTCTTTTTGTAAATCATTGTTACCAATATCTTACTAGTTGGTTGAGCCGTATTGATTTTGCTGAGTTTTATATCCATATATATCTTGTTATCGATATCATTGTTGCTTGATGTTGGTGATGCACCGAATCCTCCCGGAAGTCCGGATTTTTCCTACTTCGCTCTACTCCACCTTGAGGAGATGCTTTGGGAGCACTCGTATCACAAGAGACAGAGCAACTAGTGGTGACTTGCACATTACACTGCCTTTGCGGAATTGCTTTTCAAACTGCCAAACCTTTTTTTTTTTTAGTAATTAATCTTAAAACATATCGATTTTATGTGATTCTCATCTTCTGTCTCTATTGTCGTGAAACTCTCTCTCTCTCTCTATCTCTCTCTCTTGTACTGTTGAATTTGACATAACTTAGCGTGCATTATCCTAAATTATCTTTACTTGATTTTGTGGAACGTTCCCACTGATTGTACCAGTTAGTAGTTAGTACCAAGCTGCAATCAGCAAAGGCCAAAGATTTTTTTCACACGTTTATATCAGATCCGACTCGAGGTCTCTAGTCGACCTACTGGACTCCAATAAGGTAATTAATGAACTAGTTGGGATACTTCATGGTATTAGAGCTCTAATCTCTGAATTCTCGTATGTGTTCTTTACCTTTATCCCTCGCATGGCAAACTTGTTAGCTGATGAGATGGTGAAATGTGCCCTCCGTACTCTGGATACATTTTCTTGTATTCTTGCAGAACGTTCTCGTTAATTTTAATCGAATTAGAAGTTGACCAAAAAAAAAACTTCCATCACACCAATATTTTCATTATAATGTTAAGAATTATTAGTCATTCACAAATTATATATCCTATTCAATAAGAGACTTGACTGATTTGTTTTGAATGAAAGCTTATGTAATAACAACAACAAAGCATTAGGGTAAAGTTTAACACACAAATTGTCTTGAAAATCTTAACATATCTGATCACTCCAGACATGCAAACAAATCTTTGGTTTGTCTAACAAACCTATACAGAGACGACTATCATACAGCAGCATACATGATAGATTGTCATATCAACCATATTGACATAAAGTTTTACTTAAAAATCTTATTGTAACCCTGAGGTTTGATCTTCTGCTAAGCAGTCGAAACTCCTCCTTGTTTTGATGGAACACATAACTCTTGCCCTATATGTCGAGCATTATGGCAAGCATTAGGGTAAGCATTAGCAAGAACACAAAGCATCACAAAAATAATTGGTGGTAAGAGGACAAGGCAAGGATACATGAACAATACTTGTGATCGTCGTCTAGATGCATTAAAAGGGTTTTGTGTTTTTAATTTATTTTCTCATTCTCTGGTATACCGTTTTTTTTTTCTTCCAGCTCAAGTAAATACTTCCACAGGTTCTCCTCGTGTATCTATGAAATGAATCTCAAATATCAAATGTTGAATATTTACTTCCTTAAAAAATATATACGTAAATCACTTCCTTAAAGGAGGCTTTCTTATTTACTTCCTTAAAAAAAAAATTGTAAAAGCTTGGAATTTATATAATGTTGTCTTTCTGTTCTTCAAGTTTTAGTATTTAAGGCTTATCGATGGGTTTTATAAGTTTTAGTATTCAAGTTTCTGATTAGTTTAATAAATATATACGTAAATCACTTCATATTTTAAAGCTAATGTTTGATTTTTATGGATGGATTGTAAAATATCATACAGTAGAACCTCTATAAATTAATACTCCGTAAATTAATAATCTCTATAAATTAATAAATTTCCCCGGTCCCAACTGGGGACTAGTGTAATTTAAGATACTATTCGATAATATAATAAAATAATAATTTTTTTGAAACTCCTTTGTAAAAATATGGTCCCATCAATAATATAAATTAATAATTATATAAAATTATCTAAATATATGTATATATCTACACATTAATTTTTATTAGAGTTCATTTTTAATATTTTTACTGTATAAAAATCTTTGAGTGCTATCTTCAAAACATGATAATGTTATTTTCATTGTAATTGATTTTATAAAAATATTAGTTATAAAAATTAAATCTTATTTTTAATATTTTTTTACCAAATTAGTAAAATCTCTCTATAAATTAATAATTATTAATTTATCGATAAATTAAAACTTCTATAAATTAATAAAATTTCATGGTTCCGACTTTATTAATTTATAGAGGTTTTACTGTATATTTTCTAGCTGATGAAAAAATATTCGGCCATGTGTTGTAACAGGAGATACTACCTTAATATTCAAATGGAGTCTTATATATTTCGCGAAGTACTGAGCCATATTAGAACGGTATTTTGAGATTTTTGGTATTTTTGAAAACAATTAGATAGTTTTTAAAAATTATAATTATTTTTGGATAATTTTAACTATTTAAATAAAAATAAATATTCAAAAAGAATTTGCATATCTCGTCTAAATTTGCTACCCAATCTCTATTACGAATATTGCCCTAAGGAGTAATTATTTAAAAGAAAATGATCATAGGACAGAAAAATTCTGATGGATACAGGACAAGAAAGAACAGGATGAGACGGAAAGAGACATATTTTCCGTTCAAAAGTAGATACGTCTAGGTTATATAAGCATAATAATCCGAACTAAAACTAAATTGAAATATGATATTTGGACAAATTATAAAACATTTTAACAAATTTAAAATTTAAAATATTTAAAATAATATAATTATAAAACATTTTAACAAATTTAAAATTTACATGAAAATATTTGTTATCTGGTTGTTGTCTTAAAAAAAAAAAACTTGTGTTTTTAACCTAATCGTCTAATTTTTTTTTTCAACTGAATGATTCGATATATTAGCAACTTAAGGCCGAAAGTCACAAAACAAAAGAGAAGGAGCGAAAGCAATCATCAACAGAAAAAACCATTACACAGGCATAATGCATTTCTCATTTTCGAACAAGTTCTGTAACCAAAAAGGATAGCCTAGAGCTATATATGATTGCAGTCGGTCCTCCCTTGTGACGCTTCTAGCGATCAAAAAAGCTCCCAGATTAGATTTTCTTTCTTCTAAGACCAGTCTCCACTATGGGGAGCCAAGGCCAAAAGGATGCGTTCCGAGTGGCACTTAAAGTTTGGCCACGCCTCAGAGCGATTTACCGCACCTACTAGTTCCTTTGCTTCCAGAGCAAACATCACACGAGGAATTTTCAAGCTTCGCATACTCTCCACTGCCCACAGACATCCTTCGAGCTGAGCAGAGTCTTTAGAGTCTATAGAGGCAAAGCAGTTCTTTCGTGAATAAGGACAGTACCTTCTCCGTTTCTAAGAACCCAAGACGCTCCACCTACTCTGTTCACCTTGTTCCCAGAAGTACCAACATTGCATTTTAGCCAAGGTTTCGCCGGAGGTCTCCAGGTTTTCAAGACTTTTTGCGGAGTCTGTATAATGCTCTCTTCTTCTGCATGTTCCATTTCTTGTGCTTGGAACCATTCATCCGAACTTTCTCTGATCTTTAACAACAGATCTCTTTGCATAAAAAGCAGACCTTCAAAGATAAGGTTATTCCTGTTTTTCCAGAGAAACCACAGAATCCACGGGAAGGATCTTCGGGTACCTATGTCCAGGCTTAGGTTCTTCCCCATGAGCAATGTATCATACATGTTCTGGTAAACCGAGTTCTGATCAAAGCCACCTACCGGGTTAGGGAACCCAGAGAGAGCCCATATTTGTCAAGCAATAGTACAGGTGAAGAGGACGTGATTGATTGACTCACCTTGTAATCCACACACCTGACAACGCCTGTCCATTTTAGTGCCCCGGGTTGACATGTCACTGGAATAGCCCCACTTACCGCTTTCCACAAAAAAATCTTTATCTTTGAAGGCGCTATGACTTTCCAGATTTGATCTTTAATTCCGTTTAGAGAGGGAAGCGATGTTGCTAACCGGATTGCTTCTTCTTTAACTCCATGAGTAGCAAGCCAGTACCCTGATTTTACACTGTACTCTCCACTTTTGTTGTGCATCCAACATTTATAATCTAGAGAATCCATGACAGGTTTTGAATTTAGGATTAGCTTGACTTCTCTTGGGAAGAAGAGATCCTCCAAAGTCTCCAAGTCCCAATCCTTGGCTTCAAAGTCAATGAGGTCTGCAACTGTTAGATCAATGTCTACTATAATATTTTTCATCAGGGGAGCTCTCATGCCTTCATCAGAAAGCCAAGGAGAAGTCCAAACTTTTAAGGACCTTCCGTCTCCTACCTTTTGCTTTAACCCTTTTTCTAGCAAAGATCTGCCGTGCAATATGCTTCTCCAAGCAAAGGATGGTCCAGAACCAAGATCTGCTTCCAGGAATGAAGACTCACTGTAGTATCTACTTTTGAGGAACCTGGAGAAGAGACAATCGGGTTTCTGAAGTAGCCTCCATGCTTGTTTAGCCAATAGCGCTTGGTTGAACAGTTCAATATCTTTAAAACCAAGTCCACCCTGATTTTTTGGCAGACATAGTTTTTCCCACGCAATCCAACTGATCTTTCTATGATTTTCCATTGAGCTCCACCAGAATGCTGACATAGCTCCCGATAATGATTCACAGGTACCTTTGGGTAGTCTAAAGCATGACATGGCATACACCGGCATCGCCATTGTTACTGTCTTTAAAAGTATCTCCTTACCTCCTTGGGAAAGAGTTTTAGCGTACCAACCCGATAACCAGTTCTTCATCTTCTCGTGTATATATGCGAGCATATCTGATTTTGAACCACTGAAGCATTCCGACAGTCCAAGGTAGGTACCAGCTCCTCCCTCTTCAGTGATACCCAACTTAATCTTGATTACTTGCTTTGTCTGATCTGAAACCTTCGCACCAAAGGAATAGAAGACTTGAGCAGGTTTATAGTCTGTCCTGTCGCTTTCCCATAGATGTTCAAAATGTTTTGGAGTTCCCCACTTTGATCTTCAGCCGCTTTACACATAAATAAACTATCATCTGCAAAAAGGAGATGATGGATGGAAGGACCTTCAGGAGAAAATTGCATTCCATTTAATAACCTATTATGCTCCGCTCTATTCAACAGATGAGTGAGTCCTTCAGTGCATAAAATGAAGAGAAACGGTGAAAGAGGATCCCCTTGTCTGAGCCCTCTCTGCGGAGTCACCAATCCATGAGCCTGACCATTAATTAAAACCGTGTAGGAAACCGTAGTGACACACTTCATGACTAGGACCACCCACCCATCACTAATAGAAGGCACCTCAAGTAGCTCCATTCCACACGATCAAAAGCCTTAGACATATCCGTTTTCACGGCCATGAACTCCTTTGCTAGCATGTCGTGGGTTCTCAAATCATGGACTACTTCATGTGCAATAATGATATTATCAGAGATTAGTCTATCAGCTACAAAGGCTGATTGGTTAGGGGAGACTAACTCTGACAACAAAGGTTGAAGTCTTGAAACTAAAATCTTGGAGATAACCTTATACATGACTGAGCACAGACTAATAGGCCGCAGGTCTGACATCAAGGAGGAGTTGACCTTTTTTGGAATAAGGCAAAGTTGAGTGAAATTCCATTCCTTTTCCAAGATGCCTTCTTCAAAGAACTTTAAGACTTCCAATGTCAGCTGATTCCCGACTATCTCCCAGTATTGTTGAAAGAATAAGCTTATCATACCATCTGCTCCAGGAGATTTCGAGCCTTTTATAGAGAAAACTGCATCTTTTACCTCTTCTTTGGTGACTTTAAGAATGAGCCTGTCATTCATTGCAGCTGTAACCCTTGGTTCAAAATCTTGGAAGAGCTCATGGGGATCCGGAGGATAGGACGAAGTGAAAAGGTCTTGGAAGTAATTGGTTACAACCTCTCCTTTGGACGCTTCTGATCGATGCATGATCCCTTGAGGGTCCAGAAGTTGATCTAAGCCATTTTTGGTTCTTGCAGTCTTGACCGAGGCATGGAAATACTTAGTGTTTTTATCTCCTGATTTCATCCAGTCCTTTCTGCATTTCTGTTTCCAAAAGGACTCTTCCTTTCTATGAGCTTTTACCATTTCTTTTTTCAGCCAAGCCATACGCGCAAAGGAAGGGACTAATGCCGCATGTTCCAGTTCAGTATCTCTCTGGATTTGGTTGATCTTTTCCTTGGCATTCAAATCGCTTGTCCTTTTCCATTTACTGAGGGCTTTCCTACATCTTCTCAAACTTTCTGAAACTGACGAACCAAGAGACGAAGAGGAGGCTTGCCAAGCTGCTTTAATAGATTCCAGGACCAAAGGCTTATGCAACATTCTCTTATCAAACCTGAAGGATCCTCTGTAAGTCTCTTGTGAAGAAAGGAGATGCAAAACTACAGGTCTGTGGTCGGATCCTTTCTTGTCTAAGAATAACTGATTGGATGCTGGGAACTCCTTGAACCACTCCTTATTCCCGAAACATCTATCCAGCTTACATTGAATCCACAAATCCCCTCTTCTTCCTCCCCAAGAGAAGCTATTTCCTGATCCCGACTGCTCCTCCATATTGCAAGCCTTTAACATGTTTGCAAAGTCCTCAAAGGTTTTTTCATTTCTGGCTGGACCTCCAAGTTTTTCCCCATTGTGTAGGATTTCGTTCAAATCTCCTAGCATACACCAGCTCTCTTTCCTTTGCAACCCGATTCTTGTGAGTTTTTCCTATACCACGTGCCTGAGATCATATCTTGGATTTCCATATATACAGGACAGGAAAAAAGAATGATCTCCAACTCCTACCTTTACATCCAACACATTTTTATCCATAAACAAGAAATCTACAGAAACGTTTTTCTTCCAAAACAAGGCAAACTTATGTTCACTGGATCAACCGTATATACCTTATCATACCCTAGCCAGACTTGAATATCTACAAGCACATTCCTTATGTTCATGGTCTCCATCAGGAACAGAATCTCAGGAAAATGCTTTTTACGCATCTCCATGAGATGTTGAACTGTCAAATCTTGAGGCCGCCCCAATCCCTGACAGTTCCAACTGACTATGCTCATCAGATGGTGGACGGTCCCTCAATTGGGACCACCTCTGGTTTTTTGCGCTTTGCGACTTTTTGGCTCTCATCTGCTATGTCTACTCCTTTTCTTTTCTCCACCCATCCTTTCTTCAGACTAATATTCTTGTCTGCCTTTTCTTCTTTTGATCCCAAACTTGATCTTCTTCTTTTACTGAAATGGGGTCTTCGTCGGATCCCTGGCTTTCTCTGCTTCGTTCCGGATGTCCCTGCTTCAAAAAAGCTAGGCACATATTCCGTTGAACGAGGCAGAGAGGAAAAGAAGTATGTCGAGTAATCCCCTAGCTTATGGTGAAACCCCCCTCCTTCAGAATACAAGGAATGATCCTTGCCTTCATTGCAACTGAGCTGATTATCCGAGACTATTTCCCCTGGATGAGAGCTTGAGGGTGGCAATATCGAGTCTCTCTCAGTTTCGTATCCAAAAACTAGGCCCTTTTCTTTATTCAAATCCTTGGAGACTAAGGGATCAGGTTCTAGTCTGAAGACCATTTTTTTCAGCAAAAGGATCCTTTTCGACCTCAGCTACGGACTTCTTTATTTTTTCTATACGGAGCCTTCGATCTTCACCCTCTTTAGCTACCCGAATGTATTCCCGCATACCTTCCAGGACAATCGGGTCAATTCTTGGTCTACCCAAAACTGGGTGTATGCCCACTTGCTCCTCGCTCAGAACCCCGAAGAGAGGGTCATCTTCTTTTAACATAAGAGGCAAAAGCTGCGAACCCCTTTTCTTGTTCAAATCCTGTTCAGCCGCAAAGTCTTGAGACTGCTTTAGGAGGAAGGGACAAACCTCCTTAGCATGAGTGAGCCTTTGGCAGTGAAAGCATCTCCTTTGAACTTTTTCATAATGGTACCAAACTGTGGTAGTTTGCCCATGAGGAAGGTTGATTACCTTTAACTTTCTCAGGGGTTTAGAAACATCGAACTTGATCTTCACTCTAACAAAACCTCGACTTATAGGTTGTTCTGGGTCGAAGACCACTTCTAACACCTGACCAACTAGCTCTCCAAGCAATATAATCACCTTTTTCGTGTAGTAGTTGATGGGGATGTTTCGGATTTGGACCCAAAGAGGGATGAATTGTAACGAATCTGGAAGGGGTCTCTCTGTCCACCTTTCCATCACTATAGCCCACTCATCGAAGAATTGGGCACCTTTATTCAGAATCTCATTTAGGTCTTGCTCCGATTTGAAGAAAAACTGAAACCTTTCTTTAGATATCGCCACTCCCCGAACCTTATCTCCTTTCTCCCATTTCCTAGGCATATTGAGGATCAGATTAGACATCGATTGCAGTTCCGGGTTGAGAAGCCGACCGACCAAACTTAGATAGTTTCGCTCACAGGAGCTCAGCTCTGGAAGATTCAGCATACCAAAGGGAAGATCTTCTTCCTCTAAAGACATCGCCATAAGAGCTTTGTCCATCGCCGCTGACATGACTGTAACCGGAAGCCGAAACGTGGAAAAAAAAGAAGAGCCTACTAACTTCCAACGACCCGAGAGGAGAATAGGAAGGGAATAGAGACCCAAAGATGAACCAAACTCAAGAACCACGGAAAGCGGAATAGTGAAAATAAGAACACCGAAAGAAAAACCCTAGAATCCACAAATATCCTATGATGCACGGGTACGTCTATTTGGTAGCCGTCCCCGTACCGGGGACATGTTGGGGACGGAAACTCTACGGGACTCTATGGGGACGCCCTAGATGCTTTAAGGGAAGATAACATCGAATTTTTTGATATTTGCATCCATTTCATTTCATTCAAAGCACTCTTATCATAAGCATATTTTCATTTCTTTATGTTTTTCTACTTTCTAGACTCTTTTCCCCTCTCTCCTTTTCCCATTAGCTTTACTAATCTCCTTTTATTCAAGGTATGGGTATATTTTCTTATATGTTTATTGAAGTACCCATACCGTACCCGTATCTATAAATTTTTACTTCACCGTTTTCCGTCCCCGTTTCCGTACCCGATTCCTGTTCCCGTACCCGTTTCAGTGCAACCTAGCAAATATCTCACCAAAAGGATAGCTTAAAGGTAGAATACAGCAGAATTAAACCGAAGGGAAAGTGTTTTTTCCTAACAAAGTTCTCTCACAAAGTTCTCTCTCCTATAAATTGAAATACTCTATAGGAAGAAGAAGGTTCTAAGCAAAAGTTGCTTACGCATTTTGTCTAATCAATTTTTGCCTCCAAAAAAAAAAAAATCATAAAGGATAAGATTTTAGATAACATTAACATAGATGTGTCATGTGTGTAAGTAGCATATTCCTCATGATTGTGATTTTACTGTTTAGTTTAGTGATTGCTTTGTCCAAAAAAAAACAAGAAAACAAAAAAAGTTTAGTGATTGCTTTTTGATACATTCATTCACTTATTGACCAATTTAGTATGAATATATGAGCATACTCGAAAATTATTAAAAATTACCTCATTTTGGCAGAAATATATGTGCATTTACGAGATATAATTTTGGAATATTGACCTTAATTTGGAGTAATTTTTAATTATTATTATTAAGTTAATAATTAAGAAAATGGAAAACATTGAATGAAGTCGCATCTGACGGGTGAGATGAGTAGTGCGTAGCTCTAGCTTCCACTCCGATGGTGGTGGTGGCTTCATTTGACAATGTCGACTTCTTCTTCTTTCCCTAGCTTCCCTCGCACCATCGTCTCCTACACTGTCACAACTTCACTCTTCATCGTTATCTTCCTATGCAGCGTCTTCCTCTTCACTCGACGCACTCTCGAACCTTCTCTCCAACCTTACCAAGCCGCCGACATCTCTCTCTCCGCCGCCGATCCACCTCCTCCTACGCCCATACTCCCTCAAATCGAGCCTCACGAACACGATGCTACCGATGTTGACGTCACCGTGGAAACAAATCCAAAGGAGGAAGACGATTCACGCCGCGGCGATGACGTCGCGGTAGAGACTGAGCTGAAACTTAAAGATGTGGACGATTCGCACACGGCGAAAACTGAGCCGGAAGAAGAAGTAGGAGGAGGAGAATCTGTGGACCAGGCGGTGGTTGAGAAGATGAAAGGCTGTGATTTGTACAGGGGATCATGGGTTAAGGACGATGATGAGTATCCATTGTATCAGCCTGGATCGTGTCCTTATGTTGACGAAGCTTTTGATTGTCAGAAGAATGGGAGGCGTGATTCTGACTATCTCAATTGGAAATGGAAGCCGGACGGTTGTGATCTCCCACGGTATAATAGCTTTTCGAATTGACCAGCATTAAAATTTCTAATTTTTCACATTACATTGTTCGTCCAATCTTACGTTTGAAATGAAGTTAGGGACTACAATATAGCTTTGTGTTGGCTGTGTTCATGAGTTGAATTGTCATATTAGCTGATTGTGAAGCTAAGGTTATTTGAACATATGTGTTAGCGTGGATGTATAGATAACTGAATGAGATAGTAGAAACTCTCTTAAATGTGCAAATATTGTAACTGTACATACAACTTTAATGGCGGATTCTGTGTGTTCTGCTTTCTCAAAAGAGCAATAATGAATGCTTAGTCCTTGATCATACATACTATAGCGGAAACACCTCATGTGCAATTTCTGTTTGTGCATAGAATGTGTTTATCCCCTTATTTTATTGACTTTCCAATCATAGGTTTAATGCTACAGACTTCTTGGTGAAGCTACGAGGTAAAAGTCTGTTGTTGGTTGGAGATTCTATGAACCGTAACCAGTTTGAATCAATGATTTGCGTTCTTCGAGAAGGTTTATCCGATAAGAGTAGAATGTACGAGGTTTATGGCCATAATATAACAAAGGGGAGAGGCTACTTTGTATTCAAGTTTGAAGTAAGTTCACTCTTCTGCTCATTATTGCTTGTGTTTTCGATTGAATTTTCACTGGTATTCTGGTGATCTACACTGCTTGTAATTTGGTGCTGGAATAGGCAACAGAGTTTATGTTTGAAGTAACCACTAATTGACATATTTTTGTTTGAGACAGTATCCATTTATGTGCATCTTTTTCGATTGATTAAATTGGGGTTAAAATGTGTAATAATGTCTGACAGGATTTCAACTGCACAGTAGCGTTTGTGAGGTCACATTTTCTTGTAAGGGAAGGAGTTAGAGCAAATGCTCAAGGAAACACTAATCCGACCCTTTCGATTGATCGCATTGACAAGTCACATGCTAAATGGAAGCGAGCTGACATTCTTGTCTTTAACACTGGACATTGGTGGGTTCATGGAAAGACCGCCAGAGGGTATGTTCTTTCCGTTCCTGCTTGCTTTATCACAATTCTTCACAAATGTACGAGATGTAGGGTAAATTTATTGTCAGCTGTAGGATTCATTAAAGTTACAAAATATTCTGAATTTCTCACCTTAAAGCTTGATATTACTGGTGCATCCCATTGTACTTGTGTACTTTTGTTTCATGACACCAGTCTCTAGAGAAGGACGAGCCATTAATGGTATATGACATGGTGAATAATAACTAGTGCAGGAAAAACTACTACAAAGAAGGTGATTACATCTACCCGAAATTTGATGCGACTGAAGCATACAGAAGATCGTTGAAGACTTGGGCAAAATGGATTGACCAGAATGTGAATCCCAAAAAGCAGCTTGTATTTTACCGCGGATACTCCTCTGCCCATTTTAGGTAATCCCTGATCTTTTATTAGTTACAAACCAGTTCATTTCGGTTTCAGCTCTTAGGTTCAAATTGGTTTGGCCACCTGTATGTACTCTTGTTGCGGTTTTCTTACAGAAGAGATAAGTTCTTCAGCTTATTATGTGTCTTGACTTGAACAGGGGAGGTGAGTGGGACTCGGGAGGGTCGTGCAATGGGGAGGTGGAACCGGTTAAGAAAGGTTCAATCCTGGATTCCTATCCTTTGAAAATGAAAATAGTCGAGGAAGCCATAAAGGAGATGCAGATTCCTGTGATTCTCCTAAACGTGACAAAGCTGACTAATTTCCGCAAAGACGGACATCCATCAATCTATGGTAAGACCAACACAGAAGGTAAAAAAGTGTCAACAAAGCGACAGGATTGCAGCCACTGGTGTCTGCCAGGAGTTCCTGATGTTTGGAACCATCTTATATACGCGTCTTTGCTCCTTCAACCACATTCCTAATAGTTCATACATCAAAAAAATTAGATAGGAAAAGATGAGGAGAGAAACAAATGACCAATTCAGTTGTCATTGTTGTTAGCGGTGACATCAAAATTTTGTGTATTTTATCACTCTTGGAGGGAGTAGTTTTTTTTTTCTTTATGTAGAGATGTGAACAAACGGACATGGGACGAGTTTTTCAGTTTTTAATGGCAAAGATTTTACTCATAATTCTCAAATCAGCAAACAAAATCTCAAAGACGTATTGAAAGTTGAAACTATAACAAAAATTTAAAGAAAAACTAGCAGCAAAGCAACCAATAATGATGATTCGACACTCCATTTTCATGGTGACATTTTCTTCTTCAAGTTCTTGATCGTCTTCACTCCTCTACGTGCAGCGGGTTTCGCTTTCTTCTTCGTCCTCCTACTCGCCAACTCCCTCACTGGGCCGGCCGGGATTCCTTGCTTCAGAGCACTTCCTCTTGGCGTAGCAGACGGAGGCAACCTCAAATCTTGTGGAGGTAGAGGGCAATGAGGTTTCCACACCAAATTGTTCTTCATTGCGAATCTTACTCTCTTTGAGCTCTTCTCACTGCTCGGGCCGGCTAAGCTTGTCTCTGCTGCCGCATCTCTGTTAACCGTAGTATCTTCTTGCACTTCCCCTTTGTTCTCTCTTTTCCTCTTCTTGGACTTTTTGGCTATTGACACAGGTTCTGCTACTTCACAGACACTTGCAACCTCACATTTTGACGGACTCATTTCAGATGCAATCTTCTCAAACTCCTGTCGAAGATCCGATATCATAGTTTCATCAAAAGCTTCATCTTTCTTACCAAGATCGATAACATCATCCATAACAGCATCCTCCTTGGCACTGCCTTTTTTAGTCTTTGAAGAACATTTCTTCAAACCCTTTTTCTTAGAAGAAGACCCATTTGCAAAAATCTTCTTAGACTTAGAAACAGCATTTGTTTCAGACTCAGACACGGGAACCAATTCAGGCACTTCATCGTTGCCAAGACGAGAAACTTCTGCGATAGAAACTTCGATACCGGAACACGACATATCCTTCTCCAACTGCAAGAACTCCTTGTGAATAGCAAATATAGCTTTCCTACTACCCTGATGGCACTCCGGAGAAGAACCCATCTCATAAAACCTCTTTGCAAACTCCATAGACAAAGCAATAGATCCTAAAACCACTACATCATCATCCTCAGGCACTTCATCACTCCCAGATTTCTTAATTAACAACAGCTTCTTCCCCATCTTAAGTAACTCATCAAACAAATTACTCTTAATCTTCCCAACCAAGATCTTATCATTAACAACACCCAAAATCGTCACAAAAGGAGTAATAAGAAGTTCTAAAACCTCGTTCTTAAGTGGAAGAAACGGTCTAAGCTCCTCAACAAAAGCAGAAGCTATATGATAGTTCACACCATTCCCTTGAAACTTATCACCAGCAAGAAACGTACCATCGAACAAAACACTCATCAAACGACGAGTTAATTCCAAATCCCACGAGTTGCTATCAAGCAGAGAGAAGAACCCATTCAAAAACCTTCGAATCAAGAGGTAGAACTTATCTAACCTGAGGCGATCAATGCGTGACCACTCACGACGCATGGTGAACAAGAAGACGGTGAAGTAATGAAGAGACAAAGGCAGAGGAAGGGAATGAAGAGCAGAGGAGAGACGATCGATGAGTTGTGATTGATAAAGAGACTTATCGGCATGCCAGATGCAGTAGAAGATTCCTTGCCATAGCTTCTTCATGTCTTCATCGGAGATTTCAGTTTGTTCAGGGAGCCAAGTACCAAGAACGGTTCGTAAGGATCTGTCGCGGATGGTTTGTTTACAAGAAGCAAGCTTTTTTATCAGCGATTTACAGTCTTCTTCAATGGGTAATGATTGCTCTGCCTGCACAACTCGGTTGCGTTTCACCATTGCTATCGAACTCTGGGGAGGTGACGGCAGATTCTGGGTGGGGGAGGTTGAAGAAGAAGAAATAAGGGTTAGGGTTTAGCTTTTTGGGATGTTTCTTTCATTTTGTTTGTTTTTTTACATTTTAACCCCTCATCTTTAGAATTGTTTTTTCTTTGTCTCCAAAATCATTTCGTGGGTTATTTTTTTTTAGAAAAATAAAATAATTAATATTCTTTGGAAAGTAGCTATTGTTTCGTAGATCTTGTTTTCAAATTTTTGAAAAAAATAAATTATTTTAAATGCAAATTTATCCTTATGAAAAGCAAAAAAAAAAAAATTTTAAAAATTCTCATAACATAAAAAGAGAATAACATTGCATAGAATTGGTAATTAAATATTCGATAGATATTTTTTTTTTCCTCAAGATATTTTACTATTCTTCAATAACTTATTTAGTAAAAAAAATATATCTATGTATCCATTTTTTTTTTTTGTTAAAATCTATATCAAATTTTGATGTGAAAAAAAAAAAAACTTTTTCTTAAATCAGTTTTTATAAATGGTTTAGTTTAGATTGGATCTGAGATATAATTGATTGCGACATTAAATTCAAAGGTGTAATAAGCACGAGGGTTATATAGCACTAAAATACTCTTTGATGGCCAATTATACGAAATAGTAAAGAGAATAAGGTACTCAAAAAATATTATTTGAAAAGTTCAATGGATTTTAAAAAACAAAGGGAAGAAGAAATGTAAAAAAGAGAAAAATGGAATAAAACAAAGTTGTCTTTCCTTTCTTTGTGTTCTTCGTCATCGTCTCTGACGCTCCCCTCCCTCATCCCATTTTTCTCTTCTTCCAAGCTTCGACAGAGACGACTTTTCTCTACTCTCTCTTTCACGCCCGGTGAGTTCTCCACTTCTTCAATCTTCCATATTCTCTTCTCTCGTTGTTTTTTTTTAGTCGCGTCAATTCAGTGATGTTGGGTTGCTTGGTTCGTTTAGCCAAATTAGCTCCGATCGTTCGTTGGAATTGGATCTATTTCACATAGCGCTGAGAAAGTTTCGAATTGTAATCAGAATTTTGAGTTAGCTTGTTAAATTCATGAGAATTGCGTGGTATTTGCCTAGAGTTTTTAAGTCATTAGACCTCATCGATAGCTTGTAGCAAAACTCACATCTGTGTCTTCCTTCTCTTAAATTGATTGTGTAGAAGTCAAAAAGCTACAGTAGAATTATATATGTGAGAGAGAGGACGGCTCCTATTCTCTTTGTTTGGAAACTGTTGTTGTTTGGAGCTAATTTGTGTCATTTCTTCTCCATTTTAAGGCGTTTCAGTAATATAATCGTGTACTTAGATAACTTAATTGGGTTTAGTTGTCAATGTCTATGTGATTGTGAGCTCATATTAGGCCGTATGTATGGCCATCCCACATGTTCATATGCTGGCCACGTTAGCACTCTCTTCTGTTCTTTTATCCCTGTCTATAAACAGTTAACACTGCTCCTTTTTGCTTCTCTGATCCTGACCTGACAAAAAAATTTCTGCAAATTTCAGGTTCTCTTTTTTTCTGGAGTCTCAGTGTTTTCAAAGAACAGGATGAGTAAAGTTAACAGTGAGGAATCTTCAAGTGGCCAGAAATTGTTGAAGGAGGTTGAGTCAATAAGCGAAGCTCTGTATGTGAATAAGAATCCCAGGGGTTCAGTTTCTGGTCCTAATAAAACCCCAACAAAACCTTTGAATCGTAGCCACTTGGCTGACACTCAGAAGGAGAAGAAATCGTTTTGGAATTGGCCTCTCAGAGCACTTTCTCATGTCCGAAATCGCCGGTTCAATTGTTGTTTCTCTGCCCAAGTCCTTTCCATTGAAGGTTTACCCCCTATATTCCAGGATCTTTCTCTCACTGTGCACTGGAAACGTCGTGATGAGTCTCTAAGCACTCGTCCTGCTAAAGTTTCCAACGGAAGAGCTGATTTCAAGGACAAGCTGACACATACATGCTCGGTTTACGGAAGCAGAAGCGGACCACATCACTCTGCTAAGTATGAAGCTAAGCATTTCTTGTTGTATGTCTCTCTCGTTGGATCTCCTGAGGTTGACTTTGGAAAACATCGAATGGATCTCACTAAGTTGCTTCCTCTCACACTTGAGGAGTTGCAGGATGATAAAAGCTCGGGTAATTGGTCAACAACATATCAGTTGACTGGAAAGGCTAGTGGTGCTACTCTAACCATGAGTTTTGGGTACACTGTTGTTGGGGATACTCGTAATCCTGCTTCATCAGGTAGCAATCAAAATTTACGCAGTTCTTCAAATGTAAAACAAACTAGTAATAACACAGGGTTGGCAAGAACCATCACTGCAAAGCCTAGTCTAGGGTATGGAAAGTCCTCGTCTCGGCGTTATGATCATGGTATTGTTAACAAAGAATCGCATTCTACATCCCAGAATATGGAGGAAATTAAAGATCTTCATGAAGTTTTGCCCGCTGCAAAATCTGACCTGGTCGATTCTGTAAACATTTTGTATCAGAAATTGGATGAGAAGAAGATGGATCCAGTAACTGAGTCTCAGTTTGAATTTGATGTTGTCACTAAACACATTGAACCTTTTGAGTCAGTGTCTCGTGAAAAAGAAGATGCAACTGCACTTCAAAGCAAGCCTCTCGTGGCCAGGAATGAAACTGGTGTTCCTTTTGAGGAAATAAAGGAAGCTGGCGAAGTTCCTACTGCTCAAAGTGACGAAGTTGGTACAGAAAATTTTCCTTCAGAAGAGTCCTTGGTAAAAGGTGATAAAACTGATACTCCTTTTGAAGAAATAAAGAAAGCTGGTGAAGTTCCTACTGCTGAAAGTGACGAAGTTAAAACAGAAAATTTGTCTCCAGAAGAGCCCTTGGTAAATGGTAATGAAACAGATGTTCCTTTTGAGGAATTAATGAAACCTGGTGAAGCTACTATTGCTAGAGCTGAAGAAAGTGTTGAGATTAGTACAGAAAATGTTCTTCCAGAAGAGGGGAACAAGGATTCTCAAAAGGACGCAGAAAGTGTTGTTACTCAAGATGCTGAAGAGGTAATAAACGGTGAGAGAGACTTGAAAGAAATGATAATGAAAGATCTTGAATCAGCTTTGAAAAGTGTAGAAATGTTGGAAGCAACGGCGTCAGAAGACGAAGAAGATCAAAAAAATCATGGAGATGGAGATTCATGTTTTATAACACCAATGAAGGAACCAGCACCATCAAGTTCGAGAGATGTGGCTGAATCTGTGGCAAGTGAGTTCTTAGACATGCTAGGTATTGAACACAGTCCTTTTGGTCCAAGTTCTGAGAGTGAACCTGAGTCCCCAAGGGAGCGCCTGTTAAGAGAGTTTGAAATGGAAACCCTAGCTGCCGGTTCTCTGTTTGATTTTAGTACCGAAGCTGATGATCCCCAAATGGAATTTGATGAAAACTTTTCGAAAGAGTATGAATCGGATTATGAAGAAGGTTTCGATCTGGCATCCCTCGTTCATGATATAGAAGAAGAGTACCAATTGGAAGCTCAAGCAAGAGTTAGCGAACCCAGGGCCAAAATGTTGGAAGGCTTGGAAACGGAATCGCTGATGCGTGAGTGGGGTATGAATGAAAACACATTTCAGAACTCTCCGCCTCACAATGGTCATAATGCGTTTCATCCAGCTGATTTTCCAGTGAAAGAGCCATTTGATTTGCCTCCTCTTGGAGATGGCCTGGGTCCAGTTATACAGACAAAGAATGGAGGATTCTTGCGGTCAATGAATCCCTTACTGTTCAGAAATTCCAAAGCTGGAGGCAGCTTGATCATGCAAGTGTCAACTCCAGTGGTGGTGCCTGCTGAGATGGGCTCTGGCATCATGGAGATACTTCAGAAACTAGCCACTGCTGGAATTGAGAAGCTCTCGATGCAGGCAAATAAAGTAATGCCTTTGGACGATATAACAGGGACAACCATGGAAGAGGTGTTGTGGGAAACTTCACCTGCAATTGACTGTGGGGACAGGTTTGCATCAATCTTATCATCACTCGTTTTGATTTCTATAAAGGTTTACATGAAAATTGTGCTTAACACAGCTTTTCTTACAAGTTGAATGTATTTGGTTTATCTTCTCAATGCAGGGATCATATATCAGAGCATGAATCTGATGATGCAGCTTGTTTTGTGAGGGGAGGTGAAAAACGTACGTCATTTGCAGCTAAGCCAAAAAAATTTGGTTCAAGCTCTGGTCACAATAACTCTGACTCGGAGTATGTGTCACTTGAAGATCTTGCTCCTTTGGCTATGGATCAGATTGAAGCACTTTCTTTGGAAGGATTGAGAATACAATCAGGAATGTCAGATGAGGATGCACCCTCAGACATCACTGCACAATCTATTGGAGATATCTCAGCTTTCCAGGGGAAAAGTGGGTGCGTTGGTCTAGAAGGTGCTGCCGGGTTACAGCTTCTGAACGTAAAAAATGATGGGGACGATGATGATGGTTTAATGGGACTCTCCTTGACTCTTGATGAGTGGATGAAGTTAGATTCAGGGGACATTGGTGACGAAGACGAAATAAATGAGCGAACTTCCAAAATTTTGGCTGCCCATCATGCTAACCCACTAAACTTTATCCGTAAAGGATCAAAAGGTGAGAAAAGAAAGGGGAAAAAGGGAAGGAAATGTGGTTTACTGGGGAATACCTTCACCGTAGCACTAATGGTCCAGCTCCGAGATCCACTAAGGAACTATGAGCCAGTAGGAGCTCCTATGCTTTCTCTTATCCAAGTTGAGAGATTGTTCGTCCCTCCAAAGCCCAAAATCTACAGCACAGTTTCAGAGCTGAGGAAAACGGATGAAGAGGATGAGGAAGCGGAGGCAAGTGGTGCAGTCAAAGAAGAGAAAACGATGGAGGAACAAGGGATCCCTCAGTACAAAATTTCAGAGGTACACCTTACTGGTATGAAGAGCGAGACCGATAAAAAGCCATGGGGAATCACGAGTCAGCAGCAGCAGGTACAGTCTGGTTCAAGGTGGTTGATGGCTAATGGAATGGGGAAAGGGAACAGCAAGCTTCCTCTTATGAAACCAAAACCGGGTTTCACGAAGGCTGGTGACAAGTTGTGGAGTGTCTCTGGTTCTGGGTCTAAATGGAAAGAGCTTGGGAAAATGGGAAAGTTGAACACACACGTGCGATATCCGAATGTGATAATGCCAAAATGAAATTAAAGAAGTAGCATGTATCTGCTTTGTGTTTATTGATGCTAAGCAATGTTATCTGGTGTGGTGGATGTTGTAGATTCACTTCAATTGTCGCATCTGTTTTAATATTATGTGTGTCTAGTTTAGGTTTTGCGGATCAAACTAATCCCTGTTTGTGGTACAGTTAAGAGATCAATGGAACAAATTATCAACGAAGAAATTACCAATAGTTTAGCTGTATGTTCTTGCCATAATGCTCGACATATAGGGCAAGAGTTGTGTGTTCCATCAAAACAGGGAGGAGTTTCCGACTGCTTAGCAGAAGATCAAACCTCAGGTTACAATAAGATTTTTAAGTAAACCTTTATGTCAATATGGTTGAAATGGCAATCTATCATGTATGCTGCTGTATGATAGTCGTCTCTGTATAGGTTTGTTAGACAAACCGAAGATTTGTTTGCATGTCTGCCAGATATGTTAAGATTTTCAAGACAATTTGTCTGGAGTGGTCAGATATGTTAAGATTTTCAAGACAATTTGTGTGTTAAAAGTAGTGAAATCTTTGTTGTTGTTGTTATTACATAAGCTTTCATTCAAAACAAATCAATCGAGTCTCTTATTGAATAGGATGTATAATTTGTGAATGACGAATAATTCTTAACATTATAATGAAAATATTGGTGTGATGGATGGAAGTTAGTTCCACCAGCTTGGTACTAACTGGTACAATCACTCGGTCTCCCACTAGATTAGGTGGGAACGTTCCACAAAATCAAGTAAAATAATGTAGCTAAGTTATGTCAAATTCAATACAAGAGAGAGTTTTACGACAACAAGATGAGAATCACATAAAACAACAGATATGTTAAGATTAATTACTAAAAAAAAAAAAAAAAAAAAAAAAAAAAAAAGGTTTGGCAGTTTGAAAAGCAATTCCTGCTCTGTGCAAGTGAAGTCACCACCAGCTGCTCTTCTTGTAAGTGCCAAGCGTTCTTTTCCACTTAATAACTTCTCTTTATTTTCTCGAATAGGGATCGATCTCCTCACCTAAAAATGTATAATTTAGATACAGCTCAAGTCAGAAATAAATTAGAAGAAAAAAAAGACAGCAAAAATAATTTACCGGCGGCAAGAATCAGGTCCGACATGTCAAACTTTTGTCTCCTTGGCTCTGGTTCCTCATCAGGTTCCTCATCAGACTCATCATCACACTCCATGAGAGAGAAATAGTCAAGACCAAACACCAAAGCATTCCAAGAGTATGGATCTCGCTTTTCCAATTGAAGAAGCTCGAGAAAACCGTCAAGGACAGTCTCCATTAAAGCACCCTTCTTGCTCATCTCTTGGCAATGCATAAATACTCGGCCGGCATACACAAAAACAAGCTGAGTTAAACAAAAGCTCCTAGGATCATCACTTTTCCACATAAACTCAAATCGAGGGTCCTTCATCAATTTGGACGAAAAATACAACCCATACCGCGCCACAAACTGCGCTGTGAGCTTCATGACACCAAGTTCCTTGAGCGTCGTCCCTTCAGGAGGTGTAATCTTCTCAATACAGCAAGGTCCTGGAGGATTAATCCTAACCTTGGATGGAGGAGGCCTATGATCGGGTAGTGGATGACCTCCTACACACTCACGGTATTCAGTAAGCTTCTGCTGGTAAATTGCGTGACAAGGGTGTGAGCTCCTCAAGAAGCCGAATCTCGTATCACCCACATTACAGTCCCTGACTAGCCTCTCAAACTCCAACCCCTCCTGGGAAACTAAAAGTGCCGTTTTCTCAATGAGAATTTTGACATCTGGACGTGGCTTGTAGATTGTTACAACCGCCGGAGCTTGGTTTGAAATGTTTTGCCCCGGCTGGAAACGACTCTGTGTTGAAGTGGACAACTCTCTCTACAACGAGAAAAAGGGTATATATATATAAGAAAACATTACAAACCATAGGAAACATTAAAATAAGAGTGGGGGGAAAACGTTACCGGATGATTCGACTCGTCCATAGAAGGGGGTGGAAGCTGACCACTAGGTCCCGGTGGAGGCATATCAGGATGGGTTTGTGGCGGTGGGATTAGCGACAACGTTGAAAGGTGTTGAAGTGGTGGCACGTGAGAAGAAGAATCTCTATTCTCCATGTAAGCAAAATAGTCAACACAACCCACAAAAGCAGGCACATGAACAATCCCAGCCACCGTTTCGAACTTTAGACGATCGAAAAAACCATCAAGAAGGGTTTGCATATAAGCAGCACCCCTCTCGCTCTGCATTTGGGAACGATTTAATACTCTAGTATACGCAACAACGAGGTGTGTGAAATAATCACGCCTGCCATCAGTTTCCTTCATAAACTCAAACTGAGGGTTCGTAGTCACTCTCTTCACCAACTCTGCCAAAAAAAACATGCCATACCGAGCCACAAACTGAGCTGTGAGCTTAATAGTAGCAAGTTCCAAGAGCGTGATGCCTTCGGGGGGTTTCAATGAAAATCTGTGAGGTGCTAGAGGGTTACGCAGGGCCGATAATGGAGGAACGATAACAACACGAACAGACTCATCAGTAGCTGGAGCATGATCAGGTTGGACATTCTGAGCTGATCCATCTTCTTGATTCGGAAAACGAGCACGGTATTCAGTAAGCTTGAGCTGGTAATATGCGTGAAAAGTGTGGTTTGGACTTCTCAAGAAGTCGTATCTTGGATCCCCCTTCCCAGCGAGCAAGACCTTCTTCTCCACCTCCACGCCCAGTTTGGAAACCATCTGTGCAATATTGTCAACAAGAATTTTGATTTGGGGAGGTGGCTCAGTGATTGCTACATCCATCTTTTTTGTTTTGTTTTCTAAAAAAAACATAGGTTAGATTAACGCGGCTACTGTGAGAGAAAACAGATTGATAGGAAAAAGGCGAGATATAGTTAGAAGAGAGATAAGAAACCCCGTCGTACCTCAGCCGAGAAGGAAAAACCTCGCAGCAAGAACCGCCGTGACGTTGCAAAGGAGCGGAGAACGGACGACTTCGATATCTAAATTCCAAAGCTTGGATTCGAAGAAATTCCATCCAATTAGAGAAGAAATATAAAACCGAGCCCTAGGCTAGTGTTCCGGTTTTCCAGTGGGCCTTTATTATTTGGGCTTATCATGTCGGTCCATAATAATTTGTTTTTGCAAGTATCATTTTTCATTTTATAAGTACAAGTAGTATGTGTCTGCTTTGTGTGTTATTGATGCTAAGCAAAGGTAATGTTATGTGGTGTGGTGGATGATGGTGTAGATTCACTTCAGTCGTTGCATCTGTTTTAATATTACGTGTGTCTAGTTTAGGTTTTGCGAATCAAACTAATCCCTCTTTGTGGTACAGTTAATAGATCAATGGAACAAATTACCAACGAACAAACAAAAGATCCATTGAAACTATATGACTAGTCTCCCTCTATTCTCTGCTTCGAACATATTTAGACACTAGAGTATAAATTCTTGGAAGTGGAATGTTTAACATGCACTTGTATTATTAATAAAAGTTGAAATACAAAGGCCCTGTTACGTGACCAAACGAAGGTTCATAAGAAAACAGAAAATGAAACTTGACAACATCTATAGGGATATGAGTTTTCCCCGCATACGGAAACATAAACCAGGTGAAGAAGATCACCTCCCAAGTGCATAAGACTCGAACAACCACACTTTTGATCACATCAGAAAAGCTCAGAAGCTTCCGCCACGAAGACGAAGAACCAAGTGAAGAGTTGACTCCTTCTGGATGTTGTAATCTGCAAGAGTCCGACCATCCTCAAGCTGTTTTCCAGCGAAGATGAGTCTCTGTTGGTCTGGTGGGATCCCTTCCTTGTCCTGAATCTTAGCTTTAACGTTATCAATAGTGTCTGAGCTCTCCACTTCCAAAGTAATGGTCTTGCCGGTAAGGGTCTTCACAAAAATTTGCATACCACCACGGAGACGAAGCACAAGATGGAGGGTAGACTCCTTTTGAATGTTGTAGTCAGCAAGGGTGCGTCCGTCTTCAAGCTGTTTCCCAGCAAATATGAGTCTCTGCTGATCTGGTGGGATCCCTTCCTTGTCTTGAATCTTTGCCTTGACGTTATCAATAGTGTCTGAGCTCTCAACCTCCAAAGTGATAGTCTTGCCAGTTAGGGTCTTCACAAAAATCTGCATACCACCTCTCAGACGAAGCACCAAATGGAGAGTCGACTCTTTCTGGATATTGTAATCAGCCAAGGTGCGACCATCCTCTAGCTGCTTACCGGCAAAGATAAGCCTCTGTTGGTCCGGTGGGATTCCCTCTTTATCTTGGATCTTAGCTTTGACATTGTCAATAGTATCTGAGCTCTCAACCTCCAAAGTGATGGTTTTACCGGTGAGAGTCTTAACAAAGATTTGCATACCACCTCTCAGACGAAGCACCAAATGGAGGGTCGACTCTTTTTGGATATTGTAGTCAGCAAGAGTCCTTCCGTCCTCAAGCTGCTTACCAGCGAATATAAGCCTCTGCTGGTCCGGTGGGATTCCCTCTTTGTCTTGAATCTTGGCTTTGACGTTGTCAATAGTATCTGAGCTCTCAACCTCTAGAGTGATTGTTTTGCCTGTCAACGTCTTGACAAAGATCTGCATACCACCTCTTAAACGGAGAACCAAGTGGAGTGTTGATTCTTTCTGAATGTTGTAATCAGCCAAGGTGCGGCCATCTTCAAGCTGTTTACCGGCAAAGATCAATCTTTGCTGATCCGGAGGAATACCTTCCTTGTCCTGGATCTTAGCCTTGACATTGTCGATGGTGTCAGAGCTCTCGACCTCAAGAGTGATGGTCTTACCAGTGAGTGTTTTCACGAAAATTTGCATCTGGCAAGGAAAGAGAAGCAAGCAAGTGTTAGTCAATAAACAAATCGTAAACCTAAAATTAGAATAAATCAAAACAAAACCAGAGAACGGATCTACAACTTTAAATCGATAACGTAACAAAAGAAGAGAGGATCGATCAAAAAAGAAAAACAAAAACCCTAAAATTGAACAGATCGTGGTCGAAAACCCTAATTTCCCTATGATAATTGCACAATCAAGCAAGAAACTGAACAGATCCGAACAATATTACTATTCTCCAGGCAAAGAAAGATCACAAAATTCTACAAGACGCAAATCTAATCGAAAAGATCAGACTCAAAACCAATACTAAAGAACCAGTCGAAGAAGACGATGTACCTTGAAAGAGAGAATCGTTCGGAAGAGATTTGATGAGCGATCTTTTAGGTAAAGGTTTGGTTTGGTTTGGAAGAGATGAAGAAGAATCAGAGGATCGCAAGAACAACGCGTTTTCTTATATGTGTGTGTGGTGACCTATAGGCCCAAAATCAAAACCGACTTTTATTATTGGGCCCAAACCGACTCTTATTTTTTTTTAATTAATAAAATTGTTAATTGTTGGGAGTTTGGTTTATTACTCCGGAGTTGTCTCGTAGCTTCGAGAGTGATTATTAATTCATAACTCTGACTTTGTCCAAAAAAAACTTTGACTAGTCCTAAACTCCTAATCACTCACAGATATTACTATTAGATTTGGTTCGGTTTCGGTTCAACTTTTTTATTGTAGGATTCACATTTAAACCGGAAAAAATCGGTTTGTTTATCGTTTGGATTTTGTTCTTTTAGTTATGGAGTTCATTCATTCGCATGTCTTCGGATATTTAAGACTTTTTGGGATTTTTTCTTGATAATATTTTTTTTTTGTATTTTTTGGTATCTTCGGATATTCGGTTTTAAAATAGCTAATATCTATGCATAATATATAGGGTGAATTCAACTTGACATTTTAAATGATTTGTGTAAAATTTAATTTACTGTTATTCAAAACAGTTTGTGGATTTATATTTTAATAAGTTTTAGGGATTCTGTAAAATTGGAGAGAATTTTTTTAGTTAAAAATACAGAAATTCAAATCTTATGGTTTTTTTTTTTTTTTTTTTTTTTTTTTNTTTGTCGTCTGATAGAATAAATTTGAAAGTTTGGAACCAAAGTACAAAGAACAGAACCAAAAAAACATATAAAACGCTTGATAATGAGGTCAATTGACCCTCCAAGCGGAACCAAAACCGAAGACAACAGCAATCAATTGCCCCCTTCAGTGTCTCTTCTTACTTGATCGTGCAACCAGGCCGGTCCACCCAACGACAGATAGGATTGGAATCTACCCTCGCGCATCACACTCTTTGCTATAGCCACGGCAACCTTATTCGCTGATCCATTAACATGATGGCACTCCCAATGATCAAAGTTTAAGCACAGCTGTTTTATGGTTTTAGATGGGATTGAAAAGAATTTTACCATAAATCATATCAACTTCCCTAAAATCTATTAAAATTCCAAATTTTCTAAATCTAATACAATCTTCCAAAATCATGGTTTCAATACACCCCATACTATATTTCATTTATTTTTCGGATATCTAAAATATTTTGGTTTGGTTCCAATTTGATTCTAGTTTTGAAATTTATATTTATTTGAATATTTTAGTTCTTTCCGGTTCCGTTAATTTGCCCGAGTGACTTTGTTCATCCTTCATAACTCGGAGCATATATGTATTTTAATCCTGTTGAATCCAAATGGCAACACCGTATATAGTACGATTAAACTGTTTAGATTATAATAAAATTTCAATAAACCGCAATATATAGTTGAGAAGCCTCGTAGACATTTGCAATATATGTAATATGCTTATTAGTTGTTACAATTCAAGCCGAAGAAACATGAGAAATGAAACATTGAGGAACAATAACAACCACATAAAGAAAACACAACCATTTGAATATGCTTAAGGAGGAACTCGAATAACAAAACACGCATAAAACACATTTAGAAAGAACATTAGAGAAAAATGAAAACTAAGTGAAGCTTAATTAGTTCCTCCAAGAACACCCTTAAGCTTCTTGACTTCTTCGTCGCTGAGGAAAGTTGTGGCTTCAACGAGTTCCGAAGGCAAATCGTTTGCAAACAGAGCAAACGATGTAATCTGGAGCCCCGGGGAGGGGCTTCCGAAGGCGACAAAGGCCAAGGCAGGGCCTTTACCAGAGTTAAGCTGAAAATGAAGAAGCCCTTGAGGAAACACCATTGTATCGCCTCTGTTTAGTGTCTTCAAGTAAACTTTGTTAGCAGAGGAGATAAATCCAGCGCAAATAGTGCCTTGTATGACCACAAGGACCTCAGAAGCACCAGGATGAGTGTGAAGAGGGATGACACCACCACCGGCTAAGTCAAGACGAGCCATAGAGATACCAAGACCATTGATACCTGCGAAAGCTGGCGCAAAAGCTGGAGTAACTGCGGCTTTAATGATGTTCGAAGTGTTTCCAGCTTTGCCGAGGCCTGAAAATACGAAGTCATTTTCGTTGACCTGGTCAGGGTTCTTGCAAGAGTACCCTGATGGGCTTTGAGGACCCTTTGGATCAGCTACACAAAAGTCTTGAACAGAGGCAAAAGCGATGGATGAAAAGAGGGAGATGATGAAGAAAACATGGATTATCATCTTCATTTTTTCTTGAAATGTTTTAGATAAGAGAGCTCTTCTTGAAGTTATGAGGCAGAAAGAGAGGCCATCTGGTTTATATAGACACTTTATAAGATATTGATATGGTTAACGAGAGGATGGTCTTGAAGCAAGCAAGAGGGATCTTTTTTTTCTTCTTAGCATTGCATGCATGTGAACCTTGGGTGTACGTACGTGAGAAAAACCCCACATGGCCTATGATGGGGTTCCATGTCAGAGATTTTTGTCAGCTCTGGGATAGCGATAAATGTTTCGTTTTCAGTAAGATAAAACTGTTTAAAAATATTAAAAGTGTTATTCTACTATAGCACTAGCTAGTGTAAAATACCAAGTATGCAAATGGTAATTTCGTACAGGACTTTTTAACTTCAAAACTGTTTCTTACAAAGAAGTTTATTGTGTGTGTGTATATATATATATATATATATAGTTACATTTAATACTATAATTTAGGGTTCTAAGAAATTTCAGAGTAAGTACTTTATCAAGATATCAAATTTACGTTTATCATGAGAGAAGGGAATTTATGTGCCAATCGTTTAGCAATTTAAGGAAGGATATCAAACATCATTACAAAGGACTTTTTTCCTCTTATTGTCCTAATTCTCTTGTCGTTGTACAACAATGACTTTGTCAACTCTTAGCTGATCATGAAAGCAATAAAGATGACGTTAAAAAAAAAATTAGAGTTTACGTTTGATATAAAATTTGCATTGATCTCCAGATAATTAGACTAAGCCTTCATAAGAAATTACCATTTGCTCTTGATAATATACTTTTTCTTGGTTAAAAATCCTGAAGTCCTTGTGTTTTCCTTGCACGTANCGGGGAGGGGCTTCCGAAGGCGACAAAGGCCAAGGCAGGGCCTTTACCAGAGTTAAGCTGAAAATGAAGAAGCCCTTGAGGAAACACCATTGTATCGCCTCTGTTTAGTGTCTTCAAGTAAACTTTGTTAGCAGAGGAGATAAATCCAGCGCAAATAGTGCCTTGTATGACCACAAGGACCTCAGAAGCACCAGGATGAGTGTGAAGAGGGATGACACCACCACCGGCTAAGTCAAGACGAGCCATAGAGATACCAAGACCATTGATACCTGCGAAAGCTGGCGCAAAAGCTGGAGTAACTGCGGCTTTAATGATGTTCGAAGTGTTTCCAGCTTTGCCGAGGCCTGAAAATACGAAGTCATTTTCGTTGACCTGGTCAGGGTTCTTGCAAGAGTACCCTGATGGGCTTTGAGGACCCTTTGGATCAGCTACACAAAAGTCTTGAACAGAGGCAAAAGCGATGGATGAAAAGAGGGAGATGATGAAGAAAACATGGATTATCATCTTCATTTTTTCTTGAAATGTTTTAGATAAGAGAGCTCTTCTTGAAGTTATGAGGCAGAAAGAGAGGCCATCTGGTTTATATAGACACTTTATAAGATATTGATATGGTTAACGAGAGGATGGTCTTGAAGCAAGCAAGAGGGATCTTTTTTTTCTTCTTAGCATTGCATGCATGTGAACCTTGGGTGTACGTACGTGAGAAAAACCCCACATGGCCTATGATGGGGTTCCATGTCAGAGATTTTTGTCAGCTCTGGGATAGCGATAAATGTTTCGTTTTCAGTAAGATAAAACTGTTTAAAAATATTAAAAGTGTTATTCTACTATAGCACTAGCTAGTGTAAAATACCAAGTATGCAAATGGTAATTTCGTACAGGACTTTTTAACTTCAAAACTGTTTCTTACAAAGAAGTTTATTGTGTGTGTGTATATATATATATATATATATAGTTACATTTAATACTATAATTTAGGGTTCTAAGAAATTTCAGAGTAAGTACTTTATCAAGATATCAAATTTACGTTTATCATGAGAGAAGGGAATTTATGTGCCAATCGTTTAGCAATTTAAGGAAGGATATCAAACATCATTACAAAGGACTTTTTTCCTCTTATTGTCCTAATTCTCTTGTCGTTGTACAACAATGACTTTGTCAACTCTTAGCTGATCATGAAAGCAATAAAGATGACGTTAAAAAAAAAATTAGAGTTTACGTTTGATATAAAATTTGCATTGATCTCCAGATAATTAGACTAAGCCTTCATAAGAAATTACCATTTGCTCTTGATAATATACTTTTTCTTGGTTAAAAATCCTGAAGTCCTTGTGTTTTCCTTGCACGTACTCACGTGAAAATATATATCAAAACATTTTCTATGACAATATGTGGCTTAGACCTACGTACAATTTCATACTGTATAATTTCATACTGTATTATAGAAAAACATGATAATATAGTATACAAATACAAAGAGACGTTTCTCATTTCATTAATTGTCACTAGCGTCTAGCTATATGGAAGTGTGAACCGAAATTAATCTCTTCGTCCCACTAAGACTTCCTAGTATGAACTGATTAGATATTTAACCTAGCTACTCTTCTATTCGTTTTTGAATAGATTATCCAATAAAAATGGAGTAGAAAACTAAATTGTATAATAGATTAGCATTAAGAAAATAAAATAAAAATTAATTTGAGGTATCCATTCCTGACAACTAAATATACAACGTTGTGAAAAAGTCGAAGTTGAAGGGTATAAACTGTTTTAGAAGCTCTCAGAGAGGTCTTTTAAGGTAATCAAATATCTAAAATGGGGCCGCTTTATTGATGAGATATTTTGTAAAGAAAGGAATGGAGAAGAAGAGAGATAGGTGTGGTCCATTTTTGGGTAAAAGAGCAACAGGCCCGGCCCTTCACCCATTCGAATGAAACATTCGTATTGGGCCTCAAAATTTCGAAGCCCATTTTGCAAGAATTTTTTATAAAAAAAAAAACTAATAAGGCTTCAAACCTCCCAAAACTAATAAAAAGGTCTCATAATTTTTAAAAATGTCCAATAATAGGCTCCAAAAAAGTCCAAGAATTAGTTAAAAAGCCATATAATTTGAAAATATTCCATAACTAATAAAATACAGTAGGTTTTAAAATTAGAAAAAATCCTCAAAATTAGCAAAAAAAAGTCTATAATTAGCAAAAAAAATCTCAAAATCAAATGAGTTAATAAATAAAAATTTGTGAAAGCCCCAATATAGTTAGCAAAACATATTTCAGCTTTTATTATTTTTTTTT
>NC_025704.1:11044345-11055849 GCF_000633955.1 Camelina sativa
GCCTCATAATTTTTAAAAATGTCCAATAATAGGCTCCAAAAAAGTCCAAGAATTAGTTAAAAAGCCATATAATTTGAAAATATTCCATAACTAATAAAATACAGTAGGTTTTAAAATTAGAAAAAATCCTCAAAATTAGCAAAAAAAAGTCCATAATTAGCAAAAAAAATCTCAAAATCAAATGAGTTAATAAATAAAAATTTGTGAAAGCCCCAATATAGTTAGCAAAACATATTTCAGCTTTTATTATTTTTTTTTAAAAAAAACCTTAATTTTTTTACCGGATTTCACCGGACCGGCACTGAAGAGCAAACATGTCTCTTCCTTCTCTAATTTGGAATCCTCTGCACAGTTACTTATCTTATCATCACAGCAACTAACAAATTCGTGTGGCTCGTCATCGTTCCCTATAGCTTAGGGCATTTGCTATCTCCCAAAGATAAACCATATAAAGTATAGGCAGTATAACTACATATAAGTTATGTCTTCGATCGGGTCTTGGATTCAAAAGTCCAATTTTTGGAGGATAAATATTTAGTTTCATATCTTTTTTACATTTTACGTCCGTAAAACGCATGCGAAAGAGGAACTATCTTTTAATCCTGCGCTTGACATCGTAGCTTTTCCAGGAACACGAAAGCAACAATAAGAGGATAAAAGAACTTAACGTAAAAGTGATTAGTTAAGCTCAATCGAATATTAACGAATAGTCTAATGAATATGGCCAAAACTTCGTTTGATGCATGGGCTTCTTGTTCTTGAAATTTATAGTGGTCTAATATTATCGTTGCATGTCTGTGTGTTAGTTAAGTGAAGCCGAAGACTTGGTTCATGCATATGGGCTCCGTGAATTTGGTAATACAAAAACTGGACCTTTATAAATGTAGACATAAATAAACCTTCCCTAAACTAAGAAGCCCATAAAGAAAAAACATGCATACGTAAAACAACACTAACCTACAAGTGGAGTGAAAGGTAAGGTTTACAAATACTATCCCAAAGAAAAATTGCATAAGAAAAATGTTTCAAGATCTATTAGAGTTTCAATTAGCACATCATTATAATGTAGATTTATAATTAATGAAAATATAAGATTAATTTTATCTATAAAGATATATCGTTCTAGACAGTTCTTTTTTTAATTTTTAACTAGTTATTTGGAATAGCATGAAAGGTATATAAATAGTGAAGACAACAAGCGAAGAGTGTCAGAAGAGAGATGAGTATATACTATATACAATTTTACATAATGCATCGAGCCATATGCTAGATTGACAAGTTGCATTTAATAATTTGGATTTCCATCACTTTTTTTTTGCAGACAAGGTCCACACCAATCCTTCTCTGACATTTATTTTGTACCCAAAACTTCATCTAATTTCGTTTTCGATCCCTCTTTTTTATTTTATTTATAGTCTCTTGACACAGACAACACCTCAGCCTCTCTTTAATGGGACCTCTAGCAAATACAATAAAAACTCTCTCAGGAAAGATGAGATGAGAGAAAAGACCTTCACATTCTGACTCTATCTGATCCCTCAGTTGGATCCGTACCGTACAAGAACCCAGAAACCCTTGATCAATTATTACACGAACCCTATTCCGAATTTATCTTCTTCCTTTTTTCACCATGAAAATCTATTTTTATTTTATTTTTTTTACTCTCCTCCTCTCTGCTGAATTATTCTCTCTGACTTCTTTTATCAAAAAAAGAATATAGTTTAGCAATTAATACGAATATCTCTGAGATCTTTTGTTAAAAAGAAAAAGAAAAAATAAGAACCCATCGGACATAAGCAGTGAATGTTATGTCGGATCTCTGTTATAGATGTTTAGTCAATTTTGTATCTAGTTGTGTCCTACGTATCTCGTGAAAAAATTTGGCTATATAATCTGGTTATCATTCAGTTATGATTTATTTCAGACTGGTATAAAGCTCTAACCGTGACGAAATCGAATTCTGTAATTAACGGATTCTATAGTTTTTGAACCAGCCATCAGTGTACGTACGTATCCAGGATTAACTAAGGCAAGTATCATATTTTCAATTCACTCTTTGGCTTTTGCCCTCTTGGCTCTTGCCTTGAAAAAACAAGAAAGACTAGTTAAAAATGCATTAGTTTCGTAGGAAACAAAAAGTACAAAAATTTAAATTCAACAGTAGGCGCGCTGACAACAATAGGAAGTGAGGAACATGTTAAAATACTCCTACCAATTTTATATTTAACTTTTCTTTTAGTAATTATTTTATTAATAAAGAAGCATTTTTTTTAAAAATACTCATGTATCGTCGCCAGAGAACTCGAAACACATTTTAACAAATTAGTCTCATTAATTATACTAATAATATTTACACCACTATAGATTTAAATCAAAATTCATTACATAAATTAAAACTATTTATAGCCATTTAATTTGAATGTATATTACTATTCTTTAAAAAACAACAAATTATTTTTTTAATTGATAATTATTCATATTTTATTAAAATAAAGTCCATACAAATTTTTTTCACCACGTTAAAATTTTTTTCTACATTCAAATATTTTATGGGTGAAATGTATTTTTACACAAAATAATGAATAATAATAATAAATTAGTTACATATTTTGTTTTATACAAACAAATCTTAGATCTCAAATAATAATTTTACTTATAATAATTTTATTTGAATCGATTTATCCGCACTATGTGCAGGTTGCTAACCTAGTACGAGGTTAAAGGTTGAAACAATGAAACATGTAAAATTAATATTGTTCTATATAATACTAACAAGAAGAATAAAGTTATATAACTCTTTAATGAGTTACGTCTAAGAAAATAATGTATAGTGGTACTAGTCGTTTCTTCAATCATTTCTATGTATTTAAATTTTTATTTTTTTCACTGCAAAAGGTTTATAATTACTTGACAGGATAACGAGTTGTATATGTATTTTACAGTCGATTATTATTGTACATTTCATAGCTGCAAAATTTTACTTCCTCAGGGTAGCTATTGTTCAACTTCAAACTAGCTAGGAAAAAAGTTGTATGTGCACCCAAAACAAGATGTGTTTTAATTTGTTTTATCATGTAGCTATACATGATCCGTATCTAATAAACATAACCCACGATGTCATTGCTTTTTGATATTGATTTTGTTGATAGTTTGATACGTTCACATAACTTGTGATATAGAATCTCATGGATAAACCCCAACTCAAAAAAAACATATCCCATGGGAGGCTCGCTTAGTAATCATCACTTACAAAAAGACAAAATTATTCACAAGTTTATTACAAAAATCAAGAAAGAGTTTCTTCCTTTAAGAGATAAAGAAGAAATGAACCAAAAAATATGACTTATAGAGAAAATAACTATAATGATGCCAACAAAAAGAAAAGAAAAAAGAAGAAGAGAAAATAGCTATAATAATAATAATAATAATGTTTAGAAAGCTAAACAACAGGGATTAGAACATAGATTTTTACAATTGCAAAAACAACAAGAACAAAGTCGTACCTTGGGACATCTAAAACAAGATGACCATCTGATCTTGCAGTTGCAGCTGCAGCATGAACTCTTCTTTTTACTCAGACACGACGGTCGAGCGCAACTGCAACTGCGGAAACATTTGGGAATGCAGCACGACAAGTCCGGACAAGAACAACAGCAACCTCGGAAGCATGAACAGCTCGGTCTTGGGCAACAACAAATGCTTGAGCAGCACGATCCGTCGCAGCATTTGGACCCAATGCAGCTGCAAGATGTACAGCTGCAGCACTTGGGCTTCTTCAGATGGCACGAACACTTGGATTGGCAGCAACAACAGAAACTCACCAGGCTCAAACACGGGCCACTGCATCGAGTTAGATCACATTGTTTAGACAACTTTACACATTTGTCATTCTAGCCATCTAAGATCCAGCATTGCCTTAAAAACATTTCTTACTATTTGAGGCCTAATGCAGATTTTATATAAGATGTTGAAAATACATTATTTCTAAAATTAAAGGCCATGTAAAATTCTTACCAGAGCCACTTCCAGAACCGGCACGATCTTCGACTTTTTCGTTGTCTGTCCGTATGAGAAAAAAAACAACACAACGGAATTGTAAGAGCAGGCAAAGAGAAAAGTGAAGTCACTAAGTGAACTAGATATATAACACGCTTACGCAGGGATCATTGGGTCAGAATTTGCAACTACAAAATCAGAGACCCTGCCACAATAAAAACATTTTTATTTATCAAATAAACCAAACCGAATAAAAACTGATACACACTGTTTGGAAAAACAGAGAGGTCATCTCACTCTTTGCAGCATCTAGAAGCTGGTTGTACTCCTTCAACGAATTTGATTTCCCCCTGCTTATGAGGTCATTCGAAATATTAATTAAGAAATTAACTTCATTCATTAATTAACTAACCCAAATTGTTACTATTTGGTAGTGAAATATGAGAAAAGCTAATTTCACAAGAAGACACTAGTGGGACAAACACACAAGAGAAACTAAAACATATAGAGTGTAACAAAAACTTATTTAATTTCCCAAAAATATGCCATTATAGAAAGTAAAGCGTAAGGGTCATGGGGAAAGCAACGTGAAGAAAAAGGTGAACAAGAATTGGGTCCTTTCAAACGCAGATAGCAAATAAAGACAAAAACTTTCACAAAAATTGATTGATATGGAAAAGCAAAACAAAACAAAATCGAAGCTAACCAAATTCATTATATATTTTTAAAGATCTATACTCAGCTTTCCCTACTTTGCTCTCTTCTAATGCCTTCTCTCTTTATTTTCTTTTCTTCTTTTTCTTTATCATTTTCCTTTAAATACTCTCTTTGACTAAGCACTCACTTTCATAGTACACATGCACGAACACATTACGCCTCTCAGTGATGCAAACAGCAACAGAGTAAATGGGCGTCTCATCAATCACTTGACACCACAAGATGATCACATTTTATTTTATTTTTTACTTTTAACATTTACATTTACTTTTTACAATATTTGATAACAAAACAAATCTTGATTTAAGAAAATTTAATGAGGTTTAGAATAGAAGTTAGCTGAAAAAGCATAGGAACTTAATTAGTTTAGTTTTGTAATCAATAGATCCGTTGAGACTCCCTCAACTAACAAAAGTTTTAAATGATTCAAATTAATTTTCAATTTAAAAACATGCATATACTAGTATCATATAGTACGAGTTTGAAATTAATTAGATATAAATGTGTCTGATGACAGAAATTAAATTACTCTTTTTGAGAGCATCTAAGAGAATAAAGAAAAATTAAATGTGTTGGTTTATACTTTCTATAATTGCTGTCAAACATAACACAATGGTCCAGAGTCCAAACCAACCTGGATATAGTAGGAACCAAGTTTTTATTTAACAAAATCGATACCCTCTTTTCTCACAACAACAAAATAAATAAAAATCAAATTGTGTACTTAGATTACTTACACAAGAAAAGTTTTACTAAAGAATAATTCATATTCTAATCAAAAATAGTATCAAACTATCAATTAGTATAAAAAGAGACTAATGAAAAAAACAAAATGAGTAATGAAATTCAAAATATTCGGACACTTCCTCAGAGTAATCAAAATGACAGATTAAAAAACTAATAGTATATGAAAAGGACTGTTTTTAAAAAATAAAAAATATAATAATAATAATTTTTAAGTACTTTTTTTTTTCTAATTTAAAGAACTTGCCTCGAGAAAACCAATCTCTCTCTCGAGCATCTGAACTCTCGCCGCCTCTCTGCGTTTCCCGTACAAATCTGGATACTCCGGCGGAGACTTAGGACGAGGCGGCGGTAGTGACGACGGAGCAAGAGCAGACGAACTCACTTCACCACCACCGTGGCCAGCTCCTCCTCCTCCTCCACCACCGCCAGAAGGAGCAGACATTTTGAGAGAGAAGTGGTTTGTTTGAGAGTCTTAAAAGAGAAACATGCAGTCTTGTAACTTAGGAGAAAAGTGAACAAAAAAAGTGTCAAGAAGAAGAAAGAAGAAGAAGAAGAAGAAGCGGCGAGCGAGCGAGTGAGAAAAACAATGCAAAGGAGAGAGAGAGAGAGATTAGTAAAAAGGGTATAGTATAGTAGTAGAAGAAGAAGAAGTAGTAGAGAGGGAAAGAGGGGAAGGGGTGGGTGGCAGAGGCAGTAATAATAGCATCTGACAAGGATTATTACTTACCTTCCTCTGCCCCTTTTAAGGCTCCGTGTCTCTCTTCCTTCTTTCTTTTTTATACAACTTTTATTATTTTACTCGTTTTATAACCACATTTTATCAACGACGACCATATATAACAAAAGACTTCTTGTTTCTAATAGTTCATCTCCTAGGTCTTTATTAAAGAAATCTTCAACTTTGTGTTATTCAAATTATGTTAGTTTCAGACATTTATGACAATATCGTTTATAGAGTGAACGACCATTATTTTGGTGAACATTACAACCGAGTATGAGAAGGGGCTTTAATATTTCGGATTGTACATATATACAAAAATAAAGAGAAGTTGAAGATGATAAATGACATATTTCGTTTTGTAGTGATCACCTCATGGTCCTTTCACTATAGTACTCTATTTCTCAACTAATTAAATGGTTGGTTCTCTTAATTATAATCCAAATATGATTAGACGAACAAAAGATCAAATAAAAGTTTTGATTATCTCACAAAATTCAGCCATTTAAAAAAAATGGGAAGAGAAAGAAAAAGAGTTCTTTAAAGCCTCTGTGAGTTTGTGGCATTGCGAGACTTATTCTAATAATTAATGTTCGTATCTTTCTCATTTTAGCTTTAGAAATGCCCACTCACAGTCACACCACTAACTGATTTATCACGTTGCCGATTATTTAAGTCTTAAGCTTTTCTATAACCAAAGAAAAACAATGTCTTAAGCTTTTGAAGACTTTTGTCACAAATATAGATACTATAGCATCTTTGTAGTTAAGCTTTTGAAGTCTTTTGTCACAAATTTGGACACTAAGCATCTTCTTTATCAAGTATATCACTACAATGGACACTATATAATTAGCATCTTTATCACTACACAAGTGTTGAAGTGTATATCTATATATAAGGATCAAGAGGTCAAGTATATAGTATATAACTAGAACGCACGTGTGTGTAGTAGTAGATGTGATGGGTGCGAGAAGCAGCCATACAGTGGATCCAGTGGTGAGTCGGAGATACTCATCGGAATCAGAGGCGGTGCTGGTGGTGCGACGCCGACCGTCTATGGTGAACGGAGGAGGATTCGTAGTGAGCAATAACAAACAACAAGTAGTGTTTAGAGTTGATGGGTGTGGAGTTCTTGGAACAAAAGGCAAGCTTCTCTTGACAAATGGTGACGGTGTTAATTTGCTTCTCATCCGCAAAATGGTAATTCTTCTAACTTTATTACTTTACAGTTTTGATTTCAGTTTTGGTTTTGGATATGATAAAGAAGGCACAGAGAGGTTGGTTTTCACATTGAAGGATCCAAAAGATTCATGTCTGGTTCCTAACAACAACAGTTCTTCAATCATAATCTTGGTTCACGGTAAACCGAAGATATTATCAACCCACAAGAGCTATGTGGAGATCAAAGGCTCTTTCACAGAGAGAGATTGTAACATCATGAATTCAGATGGCAGAGCCATAGCTAAGGTAAAAACATTACTGTATTCTCTTACTTACTACTAAACTTGAATCTAACCTGATTGCTTTATGTGGTGGCAATCTCCAAATTTCAAAGTTTCTGACAAAATTGGGATAACAAAAGTCGTCGACATAATGGTAATAATAATTGAATGAAAAGAGACAGTAGTAATGATAATAAAAAAAAATTGAAACAGGTAAGAACAGATAAAGAGATGGAGGAAATGGTGGGGAACAAGACGACGGATCTGTATCATGTAATAGTCAAACCAAACGTTGATCAAGCTTTCATCATCGGTCTCATCGCCGTACTCGACTATATCCATGGCGAATCCACCATTTGTTAATATTGTATCTGTTTATTATTATTCTCTCTATATATTTATGTCGTCACAACATACTTAATTTGTTAAAACCACATAACAAAAGTGTTTGCTTGGATAATAACATTGCCTAATCATAAGATTTAAACAATCAAATTTCGCAATTAAGATCGAGTTACAAGAAAAAACTAATTATTATACAGAAACAACACAACAAACTGTAACCAGAATTACAAACATGAAACGCCTCTTTTTATAGTTTTTTCCGATTTTTAGATTTTTCTCATCAATCAAGCACAGGGACATGGATCATCGGTGACGGCGTCAGAACCGCCGTCATCAGATCTGAAAACAGCGTATCCGACGGTTAATCCGGCGACAATCGCGATGAAAACGCCACCGTTGAAAGACATAGCAGCAAGCATAAGCAAGTAACCGATCGCAGCGTTGACGCCGAAAAGAAGAATCGAAGCGGCTTTAGCGGCGGATCTGGTACCGGATTTGGGGATGAGAGGAGCGGATACGCCGGAGGAAGAGCGAGCCGGCGGAGGACGACGGGATGAGGAGGAGGAAAGGGATTTGAATTGGACGCGGCGATTCTCGAGGTATTGGTAAAAGGCGGAGAAGACGAAGCAAGCGATCAGAGTGAGGATGTAACTTAGCCATGAGTCTGTTTTCCAGAAATTGAAGAGAATCGTGGCTTTGATTCCCCATAGAAGGTCATGTGCATCATCTTCGCGAGCTTTTTGATTTTGATCTGATTTTAGCAGCTTTTGATTTTGATCGGTGAGTCTGTGAGAGAAGATGAAGATGAACTCTGATATTTGGATTTGGTGACTTTGTTTCGAAGATACGTTTCTGTGTGGGCTCATATTATAGCCCAGTGGGCTTTACAACAATAAAACACTAGTGTCCAACAACAACCGCCGTTTAAAAGTCAAAGGTCAGAGTGGCATTTTCGTAAATAATCGTGATAGAAGGGGTATTTTAATAACTCCCAGGAGATTGAAAAGTTTCGATTTTTCAGGTGGAAGCTGTAGTTCTGGGAGTACCAAATCCTCGATACGATGAGGAAGCGTAATCCAAAGGCGTCAGATTTGTCAGAGACATCTTCTTCTAGTCGTCAAGAGCCCGATGTTGTTTATGATAACGATGCTCTCGATAAGGAAGTGCAGGCTGATGTTCAAAGATCCGGGAAAGTTTGGTTTTCAGTGTTGATTTTGGTCACATACTTCTCTTGGGCTGTTTACAGTTATCAGTATGGGAATTTGCCTAAACCTTTAACAGCAAAACAAGCTGGTAAAAGGGGTTTCTCTGAAATTGAAGCAATGAAACATGTTAAGGCTTTGACTCAGTTTGGTCCTCATCCTGTTTCTTCTGATGCTCTTGTCCATGCCCTTGAGGTTTGTCTTTTTTTTTTTTAGGGGTGTTTTGTGTTTTCTTGATTTGGGTGTATTCAGAGTTTGTTATTTGTTTGTCTTTGCAGTATGTATTGGGAGAAGTTGAGAAAATTAAAGAAACTGCTCATTGGGAGGTTGATGTGAATGTTGATTTCTTTGAATCTAAATTTGGTGTAAATCGTCTGGTTGGTGGTTCTTTTAAGGGCAAGTCACTTGTGTATTCAGATATAAGTCACATTGTACTAAGAATCTTGCCAAAATATGAATCAGACGCAGGGGACAATGCGATACTGGTCTCTTCTCACATTGATACTGTCTTTACCACGTATGTTGTTTCATCTCTTTATCAATTGATTTTGGATTCCTGTTCCTATTGCATTACCATATTGGAGTAAGTGTGTGTGTGTGTTTTTAATTTGTTTGTGAATGAATGTATGAAGTGGTGGGGCTGGAGATTGTAGTTCATGTGTAGCTGTAATGCTGGAACTAGCTCGATCTGTTTCCCAATCGGCTCATGGATTCAAGAATTCTATTATCTTTTTGTTCAATACTGGAGAGGAAGAAGGTCTTAATGGTGCTCATAGCTTTATAACTCAGGTAAGTATGATACACTGACCTTAATGGCTTTGAATTTTTATGTATTTCGTCTCTCTGTCTTACTTTGACTTGGTCGAGTTAATCCGATTACATCTCTTAATTCCTGAACTTTTGGTTTCTGGCTCACATTGTAATTTACTGATGCAGCATCCATGGAGTTCCACAATACGTTTAGCTATTGATTTAGAAGCCATGGGTGCGGGTGGAAAGTCCAGTGTTTTTCAGGTATAATCTTATGCACTACCTCTCGTTCCTGACCATTCTTAAGAAGTACAATTTGAAAAAAAGATGTGACTTCATGTGAAGGGTTTTGGTAATTTTGGCAACGGTCCTGATTCCGTTTTCTGGAAGTTAAGTTGTTGTGTTGGAATTACTTGCTATTGTTTGCACCTTGTACCTGAAAGAGGATTGGGTTTCTGGTTTTCAAATTGCGTCTCCTTATCTCCAAGTGCGAATACCGACCTTTTGATTGTTGGAAATATCTTCCTGTGTAGGCTGGCCCGAGTCCGTGGGCTATTGAAAACTTTGCTTTAGCTGCGAAATATCCATCTGGTCAGATAATTGGACAGGTATGTACTTTCAACTGATGTTTCTTTCCCCCTTTACTGGTGTATATATGCATCTATATGTCACTGCTTTACTATGACAGGATCTGTTCACTTCTGGAGTCATAAAATCTGCGACTGATTTCCAAGTATACAAGGAGGTTGCTGGTCTCTCAGGATTGGACTTTGCTTTTGCAGATAATACTGCTGTATACCACACTAAGGTATTTCCTTTTTTTTTTGTTACATGTTGTTCTTCTTGTTTTGATCCCCGTTTAGATGTGTAATATGTTACAACTCTTGTTGCAGAATGATAAGATAGAACTAATAAAACCAGGATCGCTCCAGCATCTTGGGGAAAATATGCTTGCTTTCCTCCTTCGCGTTGCTTCATCTTCTGATCTACCAAAGGATAAAACTCTTCAAGATGAGGAGAAAGCCAACCCGGACTCAGCCGTCTATTTTGACGTTTTGGTAATCTCAGAACCAACTATTCTGTTGTTATTATCTATTAAGATATGTACTTACATAGCTTTTCCTTTACTATCTCCTAATGTCTTTCCTTTATTCTTATGTCAACTTTTAGGGGAAGTATATGATTGTATACCGGCAAAGTTTTGCGACAATGCTATATGTTTCAGTGATCATGCAATCGCTTCTTATATGGGTTCTGTCTGTGTTCATGGGTGGTTATCCGGCTGTTGTGTCGCTGATTTTGTCGTGTTTGAGTATTATCCTCTCATGGATATTCTCAGTAGCTTTCTCAGTAGCTGTTGCATTCATATTGCCCTGGATTTCTTCATCACCTGTGCCGTATGCTTCAAACCCATGGATGGTAGTTGGATTGTTTGTGTCGCCTGCGGTTTTGGGGTCAATAAGTGGTCAGCATGTGGCCTTTATTTTCCTTCGGAAGAAATCATCAAACCGAAATTCGAACAAATTGCAAGTCTCGCCAAGACTACGAGATAATTTGGCCAGGCTGGAGGCTGAGAGATGGCTGTTT
>NC_025704.1:11056116-11058934 GCF_000633955.1 Camelina sativa
AATTCGAACAAATTGCAAGTCTCGCCAAGACTACGAGATAATCTGGCCAGGCTGGAGGCTGAAAGATGGCTGTTTAAAGCTGGTTTTATTCAGTGGCTTGTTCTTCTGGCCATCGGAACCTATTATAAACTTGGATCAACTTACCTCGCTCTGGTTTGGCTAGTTCCACCTGCATTTGCATGTAAGCCAATCTTTGCTAGTTTTGTTTTTCTATAATGAGGGATGTTATCATCATTTCAGGCTAACCACATTCATTAAGAGACATTGAAAAGTGTTTCCCTTTAGGGCTGTCCTAAGTTTAACATAATCAAACCTAATGGTTGTCCAGATGGATTGCTCGAGGCGACTTTATCTCCAATCCGATTGCCAAAGCCCCTTAAACTTGCAACTCTCTTTATCAGCCTAGCGGTACCAATTTTGGTTTCATCTGGCAGTTTTATCCAGTTGACGGGCACAATGATCGGGATGCTCATTCGATTTGAAAGGTAAATTGATAGGCACTACAACGTGAGATTCTTGATACATATGGATGAACAGTTAATTATACTGTATAAATAGGTCGGAAGGTAAACAGATTAGGAGTTTTTTGAGAGCCAAAGAATTTGGGAGATACTAGGAACTTCAAAACAAATCATAACATTTTTTGGTTTCCCTTGGTCATCGATTCACCTAAATTGGTTCTTCCTCCTTTGAGAAATAAAGAGAGTTCTGCTTTCTGTTCCTATCATAAACAGGCTAAAATTCACTTGCCTAAACTTAGATAGTGAAATAAGATGTTCCCAGTATGTTGGAATACCATTGAAAGAAATCCTAATTAGTTTTTAGTTTGCAGCTGCCCAGTCTTAGTAAACATGGCAACTAAAGTTAAATTCAGAATGCGGTTGCTGCAATGAGAATTTATGGTTCTGTAAATCTCTTTCTTCTTTAGCTTCAACAGACCTTATAATGTAGCTGTTGTTTCGGGTATTTTGGTGTGTAGTACCCCAGGCGGAACTCCAGAATGGCTAGGCAATGCATTGATCGCTGTTGTAATTGCTACTTTCGTAAGTCTGACTATGGTGTACCTGCTGTCCTATATTCATCTCTCTGGTAATGTTCTACTTTGTTTTGGAACTTGTCACACAATAATTACGAAATTTTGGTTGATTAAGAATCATAATTCTTGACAAACTTATGGTCTTCAGGTGCAAAAACGTTGCTTGTCACTGCATTATGCATTATCACTGCCCTCTCTCTGTCCCTTGTAGCTTCTGGTGTCTTTCCTGCATTTACTGAGGATACTTCCAGAGCAGTAAATGTAAATCCCTTTGATTATTGTTTCAGTGGCAGTTCTTTAATTATTTTGTGTTGCTACTTGAAAGTTATTCAAACACTATGCGACTCAGCCTTTTGATAAATGGTTGTACACATGTAGGTTGTACATGTTGTGGATACAAGCGGGCAAGATCAAGTGGCTTTCATATCGCTATTCTCAAACACTCCTGGAAACCTAAACATGGAAGCAGAGCAGATCAAAGAAGGGTTCAAATGTGGCAGAGACAATAAGATTGATTTTGTCAGTTTTGAAGCTAAATACAGTTGTGTGACCAAGAAGGACGCCGAGGTTGGATGGGACAAGCACAATATTCCAGTCCTTAGTGTCATAAACGACAAGGAGAGGGACGAGGGAAGAGTTACAGCGGTTTCAATGGACACAGGAGGCTCATCGCGCTGGACACTTCGCATTGACATGGAGGAAATAGAAGACTTTACAATGCAAGTGAGTGAGGATGAAGAGTTAATGATAGCACGAGGCGAGAAAAGCAGCAATGAACATGGATGGCATCAAATTCAATTCGCAGGTGGGAAAAAGGCGCCAACAAGCTTTGTTCTCAAACTTTACAAAAAGAAGGAAGAAGTATCTGATGAGAAGAAGAAGCAAAGACCTCTCTTGAAGCTCAGAACTGACTTCAACCGTCTCACTCCACAAGTCCACCGGGTTCTAGAAAGACTTCCTCCATTTTGCTCATTGTTTGGAAAATCCACTTCACCTTTTACTCTCGCCTTTCTTGCTTCTCTTCCTTGCACCAAATAACACTTCCCACTCACTTGGCTAACGCATTTTCTAATAAATTTATTGTTGTTTACTTCAAAAGCAAGAGTTAAAAGTCCCTGAAGATCACCAAATATTTGAAACTCACAGATGAATCCGATAATTATACCTCAAATCCAGCAAATTTCGAGACCCTGCAAAACGGATTTGTTCTTTCACTACTAGCATTTGAGTTACTACAAGATAAGTTCGTCGTCAAATCCTACAATTTGATCGTTACTTACTTTATTAAAAATGAAGGGTAATCATACTTTATGGAACACACACGGTAGGTACAAATCTTGGTGGGTATACTCAAAAGATATTCGTGAAAGGGGCTCGGGATATTTTGAACCCAAGCAACAAAAAGTGACCAGAAAAAAAAAGATTAAGAGAATAAACAAAAAAGAGAAAAATACCAAAAAAAACCCCATGTTATTTTTATTTGGATATTTAATACCCAATGGTTTTTGGTTGGAATAAAAATATCTGGTATATAAAATTAGTGTCAAATAAAACCTTATTTTTTAAAAATTGGTTGAATCGAACAGACGACTTAACAGACGTTAACTTGGGTAACGGAATCGCTAAACCGGATATCACACGTTTTGAAACACATATATACACTATGTTTACTTATCTTGACGAATATATTAAAGTAGTCTAGTGGTACAAGGTAAGTTTTACCACACCCGAGTGCTGGTTTCAAACCCCACCACCAACATTTTTTTTTTTTTTTTTTTTTTT
>NC_025704.1:11059734-11145959 GCF_000633955.1 Camelina sativa
AAAAAAAAAAAAAAAAGTTTGGGGATACAGTTCGAACCCAGGTTCGGTGGAGACTAATACAAACCCTTTACCATTAGACTACTTTAACATATTCATCAAATTACGTAAACATATTGTATATATCTGTTTAAAAACGTGTGATTGAAACCTAATCCGGTTTAGCGATTCCGTTACCTAAGTTAACGTCTGTTAAGTCGTCTGTTCGATTCAACAAATTTTTTAAAAATAAGGTTTTATTTGACACTAATTTTATATACCAGGTATTTTTGTTCCAACCGAAAACCATCGGGAATTAAACGTCCAAATAAAAATAACATCGGGGTTTTTTTTGACATTTTTCCCAAACAAAAAAGCATGGATTGTCTTTATATTAAAAAAAAAAAACAATTAAGAAACAAATAGAGGACAAAAAGCCAAGTTAAGAGTGCATATGACAAGGAAGGAAGGACCCATTACGCCACACAAATAGGGAAGTGATGTGAAAACATAACAAATGAACATTTGTGTCTCCTTATCATACCAAAGCTGGAAATTTCCGCATGTGCCATGCATTCATACATATATGTTTACACATTCATATATACTTTTCTAACTGGATCTAACAGACTAGATATTAGGCTAAATCTTTGGGCTAACCGGTGAACCGGATGCCATACAATACTGCAATACCATATCCATATGGTAGTGATATATTAAAAATGGTTTGTGATGTATTGATCAACTGTCTACTGAATGATCTTGTGGTTTATATTTCTTTACTTTTTCTTATCACCAACGCGCATCTTTCCAAGCTCAAATGCATATAGTGACACATCTATAACAGAAGTACAAATCACTACACAATCGTTGAATATTAAACTAGGTATTATACGTATTACTGTATTAGCAGATTCCTCAATAGTATTTGTTTAATTCACAATTTGTTTTAGCGTAAAGCTCATCTAAAAAAATACTAATAATTAAGTTATATGGTTTTAGAGCTCTACAATATATTAGGGTATCCATGTTTTACTATAAAGTAAATAAATTCAAATGTTATACGAAAAATATAAATTGTATAAATAATTATGCACTATTAATTAGAGTTTTTAACATAACAATGCAAGGATAAAATCATTAAATTGAAAAAACCACTGTCATTTACTCATTTTGTTTGATTGTTTGTGTTTGTGTTTTTTTTTTTGTTTTTTTTTTTTTTTTCTGAATTGTGTGCGTGTGTATTTGCACTCCATGTGTATTGATTATGTATCAAACTTATTTTTTTGGTTTTAAGATCATATGTATTTTCTCGGTTAGGCAAAATATAAGTGGCAAGCAATGATTAATGATGCATCTAAACAACAAAAAATGTAGTGAACTTCTCTTTCAGGGTTCACAACCATTACATAAGTCGCCTCAGTTTCCAGTGTATATCATTGAACCACGCTACTTCGTTTTTCTTCCCTCCTTTGCTTTTTTTGGGTGCTATATATGTTGCATCAGTTTTTAAATCAAATGACATTACCAAGTCAGATGACTCGGATCAACTTTATTACCTTTAAAAAAAAAATGTCAGATCAACTAGTCAAACTCAATCGGATCAAATGGGATATATCATATTTACGCCTATAGCTTCGACAGTTAAGATATGCAATCAGAAGAAAAATATTTACTATGATTAAGCAAAAGGACAGCTTCTTGTTTTTCTTTTTAACCTCGGTAAGATTATGATCTTAAACTAGCATTGTCTCCTCAGTCATCACCACTAACTACAACATTCGTAAACAAAACTCTATCATGAATATAATATAATACAAACAATTACTTTAACAATCTAAACTAACATAATACTGATCAATTTTTATTTTTTCGAAACTGATGAGCTTTGCTCATATTTTACAACATTTTTATTAACTCACTTATGAAGAAAGGTTGACGTCATAGGAAATTTGTAATCCTCGGATTCCAACCCTTTCCTCTCCTAAAATGTAATTAAATACAAATAATCTTAAAACAAAATAGTACAAAAAAATAATACAAAACTAATCAATCACGTAGAGAGAGACGGGAAACAACTCCCAGATCGGAGAAGCGACCGTCGTGACGCAACACCGTCGATCCCAGGCAAAGCACTGCTCGAGCTCGTCCTCGTGGTTGTTCTCTGTGGAGAACCGTCGAGGCTCCGACGCAAGATCCTACCAATGACCGAGATCGGATCTTCCTCCTCGTCAGGGCTCCAAGAACGGAAACGGTGGCAAAACGTCGTGTGACGACGGAGAGCTTCCTCGACGGAGATACGAGTGGAAGATCGAACCACCTCGTCTTTGACCGCCTCAGCGCAAAGCCCACAAAGCCAGTGTCCCTTGTGACGTTCTTTGACACGGTGGATATAAGCAGGTGTACACTCCTCAGCGAAACCGCACGTGTCGCACGTGACAGACTCCACCGCCGGCAACGAAGATGACGACAGCTTAGTGTTAGTATCGGTGGCTGATGCTGATGATGACATGGTTTGCTTGTGGAAAGACTTTAGTAAAAAAAAAAACTTCTATGTTACGACGAGTTCTCTCTGGCTAGCTTTATTATGGTTATAAAATCTCATATACAGAGAGATACACAGGTGGTCTTTATTGGATGTATATATAGATTATACATACATGGTCATGTCTGTTATTTTATTTTAGTTTTTGTTTTGAGGAAAAAAAAAATATTAATAATGTGTGTATGTTAAATAATGTTGAGGGTGGAGGAGGATTTGGCTTCATGTGAGTGAGATAATGTGGCGAGAAACTTTTTGTTTGTATCTTGAAATTATGCATGTGGGTGTGGATGGATAATTATTGAATTTTGTTTTTGAGTAAGTTGATGAATCCATTAAAATAATTATGCAAATCTTGCCGTTCAAGATATTCATTTTTTTCACCCTCTTCAATTATAGTAATCTTGTATATCGAACAATATATTTCGAATACAGATTCAAATCTGTTAACTTTGTGAGATTAATTAAGTCTATATATATTCTTAATCAGAAGATTACACNTTTTTTTTTTTTTGTATTCATATAAACATTTTGAGTTTTGTCGGTCCAGGCTAGAGACCGATCAGTCTTCTAATGTGATTATTCCACATTGAGGTTTGCAATAGCAAAAAACTAATTAATTTTTTTACCGATCTCGGTACTAGGTTAGAGATGCGCCCGGATCGCTCGAATGTAGAAGAAAACTCCATATATTGGCCATAACTTATAGTCTAGAATCTAGATTCAATCTCTTTTTTTTTAGTGTGTGCGTAGGGTTAGCTATGAAGTAAATTACAAAAGAAAATTAACGGAGGGAATTGGACCAATTAGTCTTTACATGTCTTATGGCTGAAAGACAGAGACAGTAAGAATATAAGAATATTAAAGAAAAGTCGTTATATTTGAGATGGGGAAAATAATAAGAATGAGCAAATAGTGCAACTTGTTGTGGCAACAGGTGCATGATGATTTTATAAACTAGTTAGAGAGTAGGACTTTTATTGTCAGGCGAAGAGGTAGCCTTCGATTATGAAGAGTGGAATTGTTACTTGCTCATTGCTAATGAATTGACTTACTTCAAGTCTTCAACAGTGATCGTATGATAGCAAATTAGCAATAGATGGTTGCTTGAAACCAGAGATATATGTAGAATGGTGAAATTAATGTGGACCTGAAATTGAGGTTATCCAATCAAAGGTTCGATGTGAATGTTAATGGATTAAAAAAAAAAGAGTTGTGGTTACATGAAAAAAGAGGTGGTCCATGTTTTTTTGGATGGACATAGTTGAGAAGGTACCTAGTCTTTGAAGCAATACTCCATTGGTGAAGTATAAATGTCTTTCGGTTAAAACTTAAAGTTGAAAATCCTATTCCTATTGACAGTAAACTAAGCAAGATCCATATAAACCCTAGTGAGGGCTGTATGAGATTATTGCCCCCAAAAGATATGTTGATGGAAAATCGATCTAATAATGGGAGACATCAATAGTGTATTTTCTAAATAACCCAAAATGTTAATTAATATTCTAAGCAAAATTATTTTGCTTACGTAATTTTGTTTGTCTTTTAAGAAAAATGTTGTACAATTATGTTTGGTAAATTTCAAAATGTTAATCTTTAAGTCTTTAACTACGTAAATGTAAAACTCAAATTTCATGCGAACAATAGAAACCTAATTAAGTCTTACGATGGTGGCTAGTGTGGGAAGAATCTAGAATACCCATGCATAGCCCTGGGCATTTTACCCGGACCCGAACCCGACCCGAAGTAGATGGTTCGGTTCGGGTTCGGCTATTGCATAAAATTCGATCGGGTTCAATGCCTCTGAAGTTCAGATACCCGAACCCGAATGCCCACCCGAACTAAATGTAAAAATATGCATCCTAAGGAATTTGAACCCATAACCTTGAACATTTAAGGATGCATCTTTAACCATTTTGCCACCTTAATATCTCTATCTTATGATAAAATATTAAATATTTATATATATACAAATTTTCAAAAATTTATAAAAAAATAAAAATTAGTTTTTTTTTTATGGTTTAATTGAGTTCGGGTATACCCGAATTACTTGAACCCGAACGGATAATACCCGAACCCGAACCTGAAAGTATTAAAAACCCAAACGGGTTCTATATGTCCAGGCCCGGCCCTGACCTAAAGCCCGTAAAGCAAGGGCTTTAGGCGCCAAATTATTATATAAATTTTAAGGGCATCATTATTTCCAAAACTCTTAATGGTGCAGCGGTTATTCCAGGTCTTGTGATTCTTCATGTCGTGGGCCCACAGTGTCGGGCCGGCCCTGTATATGTCTAAACCCGTAAACCCGAAAACCTGAAAACCCGAACCTGAATGCCCAAGCCTACCCATGCATTAAGAATCTAGATTCTAGAATACCCCTATGCATTTGAAAACAGTAAGCCATATAAACATATCGTACTATATACTACGTACCATCACATGCTGGGACCAAATATTCAACGAGTGATATGTGACAACTATATGATACATAATCGTACCAATATTTCACAAATTTTACATTATTGTGGAATTTAATTTACCTAAAAAACTGAGGAACGTGCAACAGAGGTTTTACAAAAGTACTGCAGCTTTTTCTGCTAGGAAAACGATATTTGTCCCTTAGCCAACTTAGATATCCTCTCGATTTCGTCTTCTAATATATTCGTTCTCTTTTCTTATCTTCCTGGAAACCTTTTTGCTCTCTTTTCACTGTAGTAACTGTCTTTGTTTCTTTTATCTTTTATTATAACATGTATATACACCTACTAACCAAATGTTTGTTTTGCTATTAAATTACGTTTTCATAGATTCCTGATTTTAGAGCAAAACATATAGCTTGAATACCTGATGATCTTTAATTTGGTCTTTCAGAAATCTAATGATAAAATAATATCAAAATTGGATAGATAAAAAAACATAAAAAGGTTATATATATATATATATGTATGTATACCACGTTATAAGAATCTATTAGATTATGACAATATAAATATGATGTAAGCTAGCCCCAAATAAAACCAAAGAGCGAAAACATTTATTTCTGATAATTAACACCTGATCAAGTCAAGCAGAGTTGTCTTCCAGTTTTACTATAGGTTTGGCTAACTCTAGCCTCTAGGAGAGTCTAACTAAACCAGAAGCTTTGACTTCTAGGATTGAGTTTGAAGACAAGCACCTAACAATTGCTCGTCACGAGTATGATATGTTGTAGTTTTCGTGCATCGTAATGGGTAATGGCATTGTTGTAGTTTTCGTTACGAGTATGATATGTTGGTTATAGGTCGATTTAACTATCTTTATATTTTGGGGGTGAAATCAGATATTATTTTTTCGGTGAGATTTGATAACATGCTATATTGTATGTAAAATTTTCAAATATGTTTGAAAGAGTGATCAAAGATATCGATCCTACTAAAAGAAGATATATATTGAGAAAAAAAAAAAAAAACGCTAAAGGAAACTGGACTGGATAATTACCTTGGTTCACTGTTATTTTTGCCATTGATCACGAATTAAACAAGAAAGAAAAAAACAGTTGATTTGATGTCTAATCATAAATTAATAGTGAATTACGTTTTAGAATCGTTTTCTTAAACGAAGGCAAGATGAAAACCAAAATCATGAATAGTTACGTTTTCGAATCGTTTTCTTAAAGAAGCAACATGTTCTTTGTCTCTATCGATCTCTCATATGTTTCTCTATATATGTTGGTACAACAAATACAAAATAATTGAGCTGTACGATTTTCAATTTTTAGTTATACAATAGAATTACTATTATGATCCATTAATACAAATGTAATAATATCAATTATCTGTAATGTGGTAAAAACCAACTATACAGCTGGCGTGGTTTTGTCTTCAACATAAATGATAGCTGAACTTTTTTAGTCGTCTTCATGTTTTTTTTATAAGAACACTCACTTATTACTTTTCTTCTAATCTCGTCCGTTAAACACACATTTCATCTTTTTTTTTACCTAGTGAAGTAATTCTGATCTTTTTTGGCGTACATGTAACATGTATAACTAACAATTTTTTTGTTGGCACCATGTGATTTCCAGATCATCCAAGCTAAGTGTACAACAAATTCTGAAGTAAGCAAAGAATTTCAGGAACTTCGACTTAATGATTTGCACAATTTCAAGTTTCGCAAAACGCAACGCAAATATCAAATTTGTGACCGAACTACTTTACCAAATCCTCTTTACCCATCCGGATTTATAACTAGATTTGCTATATAAAGTTTTAGTACTAACAAACTTCACACTTATCTATATATCTAAAGTTAGCTTGTCTCACTCCTGGTGCTGCCACGTCAGCCACTTCTTTTTTAATTTTATGGGCCTTACAGATTTTAATAAGCATTTTCAACAATCATACAAATGACAAATTGATCAATTAAATTTCATCTAAAATATGTAGGCCCAATACTATTTCATTCAAAGTCTCTAGACCCATCACTATTTTTAAATCCTATGAATTCAATTTTTTTATTTTAAAATAAATTTAAAATATTCATTTAGTGCATATTCATGTTAATTATAACTAATCGAAAGTTTAAATAAAAAAATAATTATGTAAAATAAATTAAATGTTAAAATAAGAAAACAATACTAATTTTTTATTAGTGGTAATAATATAGTTAAAATTTTCTATTAAACTGATCATAATTTAAAATTTCAAATATCAAAACAAGGCAACCTAAGCAACACTTTCAAATAATCAAGGAAACACAAGTAGAAATCAATTAAAATTATTTGGCAGCACTTCACAAATCCATCACCAAAGACAAAGACGCAAAGAGATAAACACACATTTAATAAACTAAGGGGGGGTTATTAGTTTAGGATTCAGAAAGAATTTTAATGACTTTAAAAGTTATGTAAAATATGTTGTTATTCAATCAAGACTTTTTAAAAATCTTTAAAAATTTGGTGTTATTGGTTGTGGATTTGTAAAAAGTTATCTAAAATCTTGATAAATCTAGTGTTATTGGATTAAGAGTCTTATAAAGTCATGAAAAGTTTTATGTTATTCAATTAAAACAAAAGAATCTTGGATTGTTAATGAATTTAAATTTTGTGTTATTGGTTTAGGATTTTATATCATTTCCTTCATAACAAAAGTCATGAAAACTCTTTCATCAAATAGAAAGATTTTGAAAGATTTTACAAGATTAGGAAACACAAATCAGCAAGATTTAAAATAACTTCCTAAACAATCTATTATAGAATCCTTCATTTTTACTTTCTAATTTTCTATGATTTTAAAAGTCACCAAGATTTTTAAAAACACAAAGTCATTAAAATTCTTTCTAAATCATAAACCAATACCTCCCCCTAAAATGATTCAGATATATGAATGCCACAATCAGATAACCGTAACACAAAATTATATGAAAAAGACAACCGAGAAAACAAAAAAACAACCCGGACTTTATAAAATTACATCAAGATAAAAAGGAAAATTAATTTTCCCCAAAACACAACTCACATCGAATCGAAAAAATCACTCACAGGACAAACGAGAAAAAAAATTACAACCAAAAACACAAAACAACTCACAACTTAATTAGGAAACCTAAAGAAGCCAACATATTTTCATATAAACAAATTTGCAACCCAGTTGACATTCACCTTTAACGAAATCAACAGGGAATAACCAAATATCCTCAACAGATGCGAAGCAAGCAAGGAATCAACCAAATACGCAAACCCCAAAAAAAAAAAAAAATCGAGGGAAGACGATTACGACAGGAATGACTGAAAAAATGATTACAAGCATCAAAGACATAAGTTCAATCCTCAAACAGACCTCTAGATCGGAAAATTGCTCTTCTCCTATCCGTTCACGAGGACATCGGATTTTGAAAAAGAACAAATCAATTTCAACTCAATAACATATAAATAATAGCCCAATAAACCCACAAATTATAAGCTTTGCAGAGAAATTGGGCCCGAATGAAACAAACAAAAATAGCCCAGAAAAGAGGAATGTAAGTTATTGATTTTATTTAATTTTCTTAATAAAATCCACAATCTTTTTCACTCCAAACACTAAAACATTGACAAAAAAATTACTCCAACAGTTTACAAAATACATATGAAAATATTAAATAACAATTCAACCACAAAATAGAAAATAATAATAAATTAATGACAACTAACAACTACAGCAAAACAACAACTTCAACTAAACCATGTTAATTCTAATAATATTTTTTTTAAAAAGCATTATAAGCACACAAGATGATCTCAATTTTTTCTTTGTTTGCAAACTAAATTATACTTACTGCAAAACATATTTTTATTAAAATATCCAACAAAAAAACATCAGCAACCAAAATTAAATACAAAATCAAACGTAAGATGAATTTACAAAAACCAAAAAAAAATATACACAAAAAACTCGGAATATACTTTAATCTAATTACCTCCGTAGCGCGGATCGATTGCTAGTATATATATATATATATATATATATATATACAAGAAAAATCGAAGGAAGAAAAACTTAACAACCCATTCTTACATGACAAAAACAAACCAAATATTCTATACTGAAATAACAAAAGGGAGAAAAATGCTTCTAATAGGTTGTGATAATTAATTTTCTACCACTGTGTGACTGTGATATGGGCGTTTTTGTTGTAACTAACCAAAAAAAGCAGTATCCAAAACAATTTAGAAAATATTTTTAGTTTTTTTTGTAGAGGTTCTTATATTTGCTACTTGATATCGTTTTTAACTATTTATGTACAACCAACTTCTCTTTCCATCTACTAAAATTTTTATAGGGAAATTGATTTAAAAGGACATTTTTTCTTCAATTTGTCCCATTATGCATTTTTTTTTTATGTTTGGTAGAGCAGGTTTTAGAATACAGAAAAAACTCAATTATACCCTTAATAACTCAATTAAACCCTTAATTGTAGAAAAAACCAAAATTTTCTTTTTCTGTATTTCTTCTTTTTTGTATACTTCCTAAATTTAATCAAAAAAATTCTTCTTTTTTTAATTCATTTCCTCATTTTTTTTACAAAATCTCGATATTATTCGCCTACCAAAAATAAAAAATCTCGACATTACTCTCTCTCTCTCAGGAGATATCGACACCCTTTTGTAACCCACCGGCAAGAATCGACGACTCCGGTAGCTTCTCCCACTGGCGAAAATCGACGACTCCGGTAGCTTCTCCCACAAGCGTAGGAAAATATTGAAAACCCTTTAACAAAATCGATTAAAAATGTTTAATGTTTTCAGAACACGTTTTCTAAACATGTTAGAACGTAATCTTAAGAATATATATGATTAGCGTAATTTTGGGATTACGTAAATATTTTGTTTCCTTAAATTTCGGATTCAGTTTCTAAATTATGGAGAACATAGAGTAAAGTGTAGAATTAGTGTTCTAATTTTCGCAGGACACATGATAAAATGTAGATTTCATATTCTGACTTCAGTAGAATATGTATAAAGTGAAGAAAACAAATTCTAAAATTTGTAGAATATAGAGTTATGTGTAGAATATATATTCTAATTTCTGTAGAACACATACAAAATCCGACTTCTAAAAGTTTTAGAAGATATATTTATTCTAAAGTTTTCAGAACAAGTAGAGTGCGAAGAATTTGTAATCTACATTATTTAGAACATGTATAGTATGTAGAATTTATAATCTAATATCTTCAGAATATATACAATTAGTAGAAAATGTATTCTAAATGTTGCAGAATAATTTTTGTTCAATGTTAAAACACCAAATTTTCATCAAAAACACCTTATGGCAACCTCGTTCTTATTTCTAGAATTTGTTTTTAGGTGATTGAAATTTTAAAATTGCTTAAAAGTTAGTTTCATTTTTTAAAAGGTAATTTAGACATAATAACAAATTTAACGGAGAAGGCATAATGAAACAAATTTAGTGTTTGTGTTACCAATTATGCTAATAAAAATTATTACTATAAATAATTTTCAAGTGACATAGAAAAGAAGATTTATGGGATTTGTGCCTTTGGTGTTTTTAGGAGCATTCATATAGGTAATGTAATTTTTGACGACTTTTTTTTTATAAATGAGCTTGAATAATTTGAAAATTTTCTTTATGGCCTCTGAAGTGTTCTTTTTTTTTTGGGCCCGTTGGGCTTGTGGGTTCATTTCAATTAAATTAAATTATTTTTCAACACATAACAAGTGTTTAATTAAACAGATTTTGTGTGGACTATAGAATCAGAATGGATGACTACAGTTACAAGTTATAGCTGTTGATCTAATGCGAAGGATTGAAGTGTCCAAATGTGGAACGTTATCATTGCATGTTAGTGGGTTAGATTGCACTTTTGTCACTAAACTACTCCTTTCTTTTCCTTGGCGAGAAGAATCGTGTCCGATATTATACCCCCAGCCGCCGTGCTTTCTCATTTCTAAATAAGTGGGTGGGAGCAGTAGTGTTGCTCACATACGTACATAGTCTGATAGTCACATCACATCTATTGCCATCTCTCATTCGAATTTCGTTTATATTTTTTTTAAAAAATTGATGTTAACTTGATTTCCATGTACGTACGTACCACGATTATTCTAAAGAATAAATCAACCACCCAAAGTTCAATGCAAATTACATTACAAAAAGAAAGAAAAAATGGTACTCTTTTTTAGTCATTAAGATTTCACGGCCGACAAGTGATTTTTTTTGAAGGGTCAAATAATTTCGAATCCCTTTTTGTTTTTGTTGTTTTTGTATTCTCTCTCCTTTCACTTCCCAAATTTATTTGAATTTGATTTTTTTTTTTTTGTTTTCTTTTCTTTGATATCTCCACCAACAACGTAGTAAGTAATTTTCCTCTAAACACGCCTCTCCTCTCCGTACGGCGTCTCCTCCGGTGAATCGGATTTAATCATCGCCGACATCTACGGACCTCCCAATTAATCAGAGTCCGTTTCATTCATTTTCATTTGGAGGGATCCTTCGATTCATTTCACTTTCTTCCCCTCGGAAGATATTTGAATCTTTTTGATCTCTCTCTCCCTCTCTCTCTCTCTTATTCTCAGATTCAAAGGTATTATCATCGTTTCGATCCGATCTAACTTATTTATATTAGTCTTCGGATTTTAATCGTGGCAGAAAGAAAATTAGGAATTGAGATTTCTTCCTTAATCACTACTATTTGGGGGAATTAAAATGGTTTTAGTTGCTTTCAGATGTTTAGATTAGGGTTTGTGGGATTGAGATCGGGACCATAACATTTCCGCTTCTGCAATATTGCCTCATTTTCTTAAAACTGTGATTTGATTATAGTTAATTAGTCGATTTCGAGTAATGGCGTGGGGTTTTGTTTTTGTTTTTCTTCTTGTATTTTACCAGTTTTAGTTATAATTACAATGGAACAGTGTTTTTATTAGTAGTTGGAGGAGATATGTTAATTTTGCTAATTGTGTGTATAATAATAATTTGCTCAACAACCTTTACTCTTAGTCTTATTATATCCTTGTCTCATAGGGTAAGATCTGAGGTTGGTGCCTCTTGTGATTGGATCTGTGTTTAGGTTTTTTTTTTTGTCATTAATGGTAATGCTGAAAGGATTAGGGTTCTTTTTTTTGTTTTGTTTTCTATTTGTCTCTGTGCTAAACACCAATAATCTTATATGATTAGGCAAGGGATGTACTCCTAAATTGAGTTGATCTACCTACTAATTGTTCTGAAAGGATATCACACTGACTGAACCTCGAGCTAGCTGGAACATATATGCCTTGAATGAGATCTTAAGTATGAACGAAAGTTTCTCTGGAACGCCAAGAAGCATCACCCTCCATAGAAATAGGTAGAAAATCTCCTAGTTGATTGCTGCTCACATGTGCATGTAACTACTAAGAGCCATTGTGTTGGGGTGATGTGATCTTATCTGATTAGGAGAATCCAAGGCTGCACCCTCTAGTTTTTATCATCTTTCTTGTTCTTTTTTTTAAGTGATGTAATATTCAGTGTGGCAGAATGAAATCTTACAGCTAATTTGTTGGAATTTGTACAGGATGAAAAGAGGTGCCCTTAGACGAAGGGCTAGGGATATTTCAGTTATGCTTGTTGTGCTTGTTTGTGCAACCGTAGTAATATGGACATGGGGTAGAACTCCTACCTCGGCCTATCTTCCACCTGAAAGTCACTATTTAAAGCTGCAAACAGGTTTTTACTATGACACTATGCTCTCTTTCTGGCAATATTTTGTTAGGCCGTTTCAATGCTGGAACTTTAATATAGAGACTTTGTCTAATGTTTAATGTAGTGCTGCTTGTCAGCGAAATGTGTTGCATGTTTATGTTTCGTAGGTCTAGAATTTTTTGTTCTGTTTAGGTCTAGAATATTACTTATAGTAGCAATATTCTTCTTTCCACTTGTTGTTTCTCCTGTTTATGTTTCAGAAATTACTGTAGATGTTCTTGAAACCAATAGTACGGTTATCTTTCTTTGTCATTTGCAGAAGAAAAGGCTGAGAGAATACCTACTACGCTGAATACTGAAAGTAAAGATAGCTACTCATCAGCTACTCCATTTGTAAACAAAGGTATATGTTCAATGCATTTACTGAAGCTCTCTCATGCATCTTGTAATCTCCTCAACTGTTTTTTTTGAAGGGGTTTGCTCCCTGTCTGCTGTATTCTGCATTTTTGGGAAACTAAGCTTGGCATAAAAAAATTTCCTGTTCCCGACTTTTCTATGACAGAGGACAGCAAAGAGGATTCGACTGATAATAAAGATACAGAAGAAGAAGAAGAGAAACATGTAGAAGAAGATATTGTAAGTAATACGAACCAAGGGAAGACACCAATTATTGAAGAGAAAAAAGTAGAACAAGTGAAACGTGAAGTTATTGTAAGTGAGCCAAAATATCAGAAGACACCAACTAGTGAAGAAACGAAATTAGAACAGGTGAAACATGAGGTTGCTGTTGGTGAAGGTGAAGCTTCGAAGACAACACATATTAAAGAGACTATTTCAGATCCAGAGAGTAATATTCTTGCAACAGATGAAGAGAGGACTGATGGTGGTACTTCAACTGCTCGCATCGCGAATCAAGGTAGAAAATCATATTTTGTAGATCCAAGTATTATGATGCTTTAAAGCATTCTTACGAGTGTCCATTAATTGGACATGCCTAATCTATTTGAATCTCGGTGAAACTATTAGTCTTAAACTATTAGTCTGAAATAATAACAGGTTGTTTTATATTATCTTTCCTTACCAGCTTGCAATTACGCGAAAGGGAAATGGGTTGTGGACAATCACCGTCCTTTGTATTCGGGATCTCAATGCAAACAGTGGCTTGCTTCTATGTGGGCATGCAGGTTGATGCAACGTACAGACTTTGCCTTTGAAAGGGTAAGGTGGCAACCTAAAGATTGCTCTATGGAAGAATTTGAGGGTTCCAGATTCTTGAGAAGGTAAGATTTCATTTCTACGTTTGTTAAATCCAATGTATCCATAGATTTTGCCAAGTGTTTGCACCAATTTCGTAGTAACAGTAAATAAATGGCTCAATTTTTCAAATGCTCTCAGGATGAAGAACAAAACTCTAGCCTTTGTTGGAGACTCATTGGGAAGACAACAGTTTCAGTCCATGATGTGTATGATCACGGGAGGCAAAGAGAGGCTCGATGTCCTTGACGTGGGACCAGAATTTGGGTTCATAACTCCCGAAGGTGGAGCTCGTCCTGGTGGCTGGGCTTACAGATTCCCAGAAACAAACACAACGGTCCTATACCACTGGTCATCTACACTCTGCGACATAGAACCAATCAACATCACTGACCCCGCAACTGAACACGCTATGCATCTCGATCGCCCACCAGCGTTCTTACGCCAGTACCTTCATAAGATCGACGTGTTGGTAATGAACACAGGTCACCATTGGAACCGAGGGAAGCTCAACGGTAACAGATGGGTGATGCATGTTAATGGCGTTCCCAACACTAACAAGAAGCTAGCCGCTCTTGGGAATGCCAAGAACTTCACAATCCACAGTACTGTTAGTTGGGTTAACTCGCAGCTCCCTCTCCATCCCGGTCTTAAGGCATTCTACAGAAGCCTTTCGCCCAGACATTTTGTGGGTGGGGAATGGAACACCGGAGGAAGTTGCAATAACACAACCCCAATGTCTATCGGAAAAGAAGTTTTGCAAGAGGAGTCGAGCGATTACAGCGCGGGTCGTTCAGTGAAAGGTACAGGGGTTAAGCTTTTGGACATAACAGCCTTATCTATTATTAGAGACGAAGGTCACATATCACGGTTCAGTATCTCGGCTTCACGGGGAGTTCAGGATTGCCTCCATTGGTGCTTGCCCGGTGTTCCTGATACGTGGAATGAAATCCTTTTTGCGATGATCTAAGTTTTTTCAAGTTACAGCTGTTGCATCAATCAGCAGAAACGTTCAGAGAAAGGGCTTGAGCCAAACCAAAGCTTAGCCTTTTGATAGCTTTCTACAACACACATTGTAGTTTTAGCGGCTTGAGGTGTAAGTTAGTATATTTTTTTATTATGGTACAAAAGCAAAGCTCTGGCTATTATAGACGTCTTTATCGTATACGTTTGCAAAACGCTGTCCATACCGGGATTTTTGTTCCGACCATATTTGCAGAACAGATCCCAACTCCTTAGCATTGTCTTGAAGTCAATTGAAAGAAATTTTAGAGTTAGTTTTTTGAATTCTTCTTTATGTAATATCTGAAAGTTTGAGTTTGGATTCTGCTAAAACGCTTTTAAGCATGATTTTGACGGAAGTACGAACCGATTGGTACTTATTCTGATCCGTCCGAATTTTAAGAAACCAAATATAGTAATTGGCAATTGCGATTGGGCATGTCATTTTCTATAACAATGATGAGACATGCATCTGATTGAAAAGAAAATAGATGGAAATTTATTAAGATTAGAAAATTTTCAGATCCTTATCAAAAATTCTTTAAGCTCTCAGAAACAAACAAATAGGTTTGTATAAATTCTATTCTATAACAAAAAAAAAAAAAAAAGCTATTTTTGGCTTCAAAAAAAAAGTCTAAACTTTGACAACTAATTCAATCAAACAAAAAACAAAGAGAAATGCCACCCTTACTTTCACAACCCTCACAAACAAACAATGTCCAAACTTTGGAACAACAAACACAATCTAAACAAAACTACACCTCCCAACAAATCATAATACATCCATTATCAAAAAAAAAAAAAAAAANACATCGTCCTTAACTCTTTTAAGACATAACATTATACCAACAAGAAAAAGAAGAACAGCATCTATTCTCCTAATTCCATGGCTGCTGTTCTGCATCACGGCTTCATCCTCGTCCTCCTCCTCTTCTGTTGTTTCTCAATCATCCCTTCTGTGCAGCACGTGAGCGAGTCGGAACCGCTTGTGCGGTTCAAGAACTCGGTGAAAATAACCAAAGGGGACCTAAATTCATGGAGAGCAGGAACAGATCCTTGCAGTGGGAAATGGTTCGGGATCTATTGCCAAAAGGGTCTAACAGTCTCAGGCATTCACGTCACACGGCTCGGTCTCTCGGGTCCCGTCACCGTAGATGATTTAAAGGATCTCCCAAATCTAAAGACAATAAGGCTTGACAACAACCTCCTCTCGGGTCCTCTCCCGCATTTCTTTAAACTCCGGGGCCTAAAGTCTCTCATGCTCTCTAACAACAGCTTCTCCGGCGAGATCGCTGACGATTTCTTCAAGGACATGACAAAGCTCAAGCGTCTATTTCTTGACCATAACAAATTCGTGGGAAATATCCCTTCCTCCCTTATGCAGCTCCCACTCGAGGAGCTTCACCTTCAAGAAAATAATTTTACCGGGGAGATACCTGAAGAGATTGGAAACATTAAGAGCCTCAAAAACCTCGACCTCTCAGTCAACAATCTCGAAGGACCCGTCCCGGAAAGCATTACGAATAAGAAAGATCTTGCTGTCAATGTATCAGGGAACGAAGGCTTGTGCGGGACGTTAGTTGACCTTGCATGTGATTATGTTTCCCTAGATGAGGGGCAGGAGAGGGATGACGGAGGCAAGACGCCTCCAACAACCGCAGTATCTCCCAACTCGAACAATGCCACGGTACACGCGATCATGGTTGCCTTCACGCTTCTTCTTATGTTCGTTATTATCGTAGGCGTTATAAGGAAGCGAAACAAGAAGAAGAACCCTGACTTTAGAATGCTAGACAAACAACGTCTGAGCGACAACGATATTGTGGAAGTCAGGGTACCCGAATCCGTATCCACGACAGCGAAAAGGTCTACGGAATCGAGTAGAAAGCGTGGTGGAAACGGGGATGGAAGCGGTTCCTCCAAGAAAGGCGTGTCTCAAGTTGGGAAAGGCGGAGGAGGAGGAGGAGGAGGCCTTGGCGGTGGGATGGGTGACATTATAATGGTAAATAGCGACAAGGGTTCTTTTGGTTTACCGGATTTAATGAAGGCTGCAGCTGAGGTGCTTGGCAATGGTAGTCTTGGATCAGCTTACAAGGCGGTTATGACCAATGGTTTATCCGTTGTGGTAAAGAGGATTAGGGATATGAATCAACTTGCACGTGAACCTTTCGATGTCGAGATGAGACGCTTTGGGAAACTTCGCCACCCTAACATTCTTACCCCTTTAGCCTATCACTACCGTCGCGAAGAGAAGCTTGTAGTCTCTGAATACATGCCTAAAAGCAGCTTGCTTTACGTTTTGCATGGTAACCCCGCAATGCTTCTTTTTAAAATAAAAAAAATTAGTCAAGAATATATATAAATCTTGATTCCAAGCCATTTAACACAATTTAGTGATCAACATACATAAAAGCACAATATATGAAACCTTCATTTACTAAGGCTAAATGAAACTTTGGTATTTATTTTGTTTCTCAACAGGTGACCGGGGGATACACCATTCTGAACTAACTTGGCCGACAAGGTTGAAGATCATTCAAGGAGTTGCGCATGGAATGAAGTTCTTGCACGAGGAGTTTGCGTCTTACGATCTCCCACACGGTAACCTCAAATCAAGCAACGTTCTCCTCAGCGAGACCTACGAGCCTTTGATCAGCGATTATGCATTCTTACCGCTTCTACAGCCAACCAACGCATCACAAGCGTTGTTCGCTTTCAAGACACCCGAGTTTGCGCAGACCCAGCAGGTCTCTCATAAGTCGGACGTCTACTGCCTCGGAATTATAATTCTAGAGATCTTGACAGGGAAGTTCCCTTCTCAGTACTTAAACAACGGTAAAGGCGGTACTGATATAGTTCAATGGGTACAATCTTCGGTTGCGGAGCAAAAGGAAGAAGAACTTATCGATCCGGAGATAGTAAACAATACTGATTCGGTGCGACAGATGGTGGAACTGTTGCGGGTTGGGGCTGCTTGTATCGCAAGTAATCCAGACGAGAGATTAGACATGAGGGAAGCTGTTAGAAGGATAGAACAAGTAAACACTTGATGAGATGTTTAGTCCGCATGCAATCATGATCGGAGCGAACAATCAAACTCTAAAAGGAAGAAAGAAAACCTTCGGAATCTGTAGATATATATAATATACTAACCACGAAGCGAAGTGTTGATGAGAATTTGGGTTCGTAAATAGGATAAAAGGTTTTTGTTTCTTTTCGGAGGGTTTCTATTTTCCTTTTTGTGGTTGCAGTGATCTATCTTTGGAAAGAAAAAAAGAAAAATGATACGTTTTATGTTTCTTGTTCCATAAGAAAACCAAAATGATTCATTAAAAAGTTAGATATATTTTTCAATTTTTCATTCTATATTTCCTCTTTTAGAAAAAAAATGTCAAACATGATAAGACTTTTTATTTTCTAGGAATATATATAATTTTTGATCTAATCATTACTATATGAGAAAAGTGCATTCATCTCATAATCATTGGTCTTGTGCTTGTGGCCAATTATTTTTTCTTTTTGATATATATGTTTCCACATAACTGCTTATACTTAGATCTCTTTTGCCATGCGAAGCCAGAAGGAGTCAAACTTTGTTACAAAGATAAAGATGAAATGATGAATGTGCAGACATATCAGCAAAGAAGATATTTCATGAAACTTAAGTATGCAAATGTTATTTGATTCAATTATTTTTCATGTATCTATAATTTGTTGAACAGTGACTATATCATTTTGAATATTAATTGGTAATTCTTGGAAAGTTAAGTACAAAATGACGTAGTCATTCACATACAGAGGTAATTATATCATTGGTACAGTGTACTCATTCACATATATAAACCGAAAACAGATTCTCTAATAATTCTGTTACTAGGTTCGAACCCGCGGTACACCGCGGGTCAAATGTTTTAAAATTTTTGACTTTTGATTTTTTATATTTTTTATAAAGAGAATTATTTTTAAATTATTTAATAACTATTTAACAAAATTATAATAAATTTTAGTTATAATGTGAGTATATTTTTTTAAATCTTCCAAATTTTATTTTATTTGTCGTGATACAATAATTTGTTTGGTGTGTATAAATAATAATTAATATATAGTACAAATTTGTGTTTCTGTATTTCATTTTGGAAGTATATTTTAGGATATTGTGGAAATCATAATCAAAACAGGTTGTAATAATCTTATAAATAGTATAGACATTAGGACACAAAAAAAAATAAAAAGGCCCAACTAAAATAGTAAACAAACACTTGACTTTTGTTGTGCTTCTTCGAGAGTCTATCTGATTTTTTTTAACTTTCTTCCTTTTCTCTTTTTAATCAACCGAACTCTTCCTTCTTTGCCTTAGATCCCGATCGAACCCTATAATTCTCACCTCCGTGATTTCTATTTTTAATTGCTTATTGATCTAATTTGAAGATTTCAAACGGATGTTTTGCAAACCCAGTAAATGAGTTCGTTGATTTCAGTCTCGGATCTTATTGGTTGGTAAGTTCTTGATTTTAAACTCTCTCCATTGAGCCATCTTCTTTATAATTGGGTTTTAAATTCACTGTATTATTCTCTCTCAGAGAATAGGATTATATACATATATTATCGTCTGTTGTTTCCCATCTGAATTTAGCGACTGTGATTTGGGCTTTTTTGTTATAAGATTATCTAACATCTTAATAATTCAATTCCAGGTATTTCCTTATGTTATAAAAGTATATTCATTCAAAAGAAAAGCCAGATAAGTTCGATGTTGATTTCAGCTTTAGATATCACGGTGTTCTGTAGACATAATCATACACTAACATATGTTCTTTATATGTTTACAACTCTTGTGTAGACAGATACTTATAAGATCAACAATTACAGTCAACTAAAAGCAAAGGGAGATAACGTCCTAAACTGGTTAGTAACATGCCAATTTTTTTTGCCTTTATTTTCTAAATTAGACTTTCGAGGAATTGTCATGTGTTTACACATTCACGAAAACAAAACCAAAACCAGTTTTAAATAAATCAAAACAGCATTAAGATGTTTTTAACCTACTATTCTCTGTTCAGAACTCAGTATAATACTACATATGAAGCAAATTTTTTTAGTCCCTTTCAACTGTTGTTCAATTCGTAAGTGTATATAAGTTCGAATTTAGAATCTAAATTTTAGTAAAGAGGGTTATATCGATATATTCAATCCACTCTATTACAATCTGTCCTTAAATCCGATTTTTAGGGTCTCTGTTTTGAAATTTTTTATAATAAGATGAATTCAGATCTTAACCAATTTATCTCTTACAGGTGACAACTGGGGTTGGTAAAGTATAATCATTCAACACCAAAGCAAGATAAGTTTGAGTTTGATTTCGTTTACATAAATTACAATATTCTGTAAACTTCCTCATTCAATAATATATGGTCTATCCATGTGTTCAACGTTTCTGCAGAAAGCTGGACTTATAAATCAAAAATTACAGTCAAATAAAAGGAAACACCTCTGACATCTTACTCGGTTAGTTACATGGCTCTCTGTTTTTGGCTTTGTTTGGTAAATCATTTTATGAATGAATGGTCGTTTGTATACAAATAACGAACAGAAAACAAAATCTAAATCTAAACCTAGAAATTAAAACAGCATTCTTTTGTTTTATATGGTCTATGCTTAGTTCAGATAACAGTATAATACGAAATATTAAGTATATTAAGTAAATTTCTTCAAATACGAAACAAACCAAACATCCCCAAAATGTTTTACTAATAGAAGACTGCAAAAACAAAATTCACCCTTGAAATTAAAAAATTTAAAACAACAAACACCAAACCAGACCTTACTTCCATAGATTTTGAAAAATTTCCTTGAACACAACATTCATCGTTTGCTTTGTTGTCCCTCCATCTTTATCTAAGATAAGCACTTTCAAACCCTTCTTCGATGTGACCCTAGAAAGGGCCACATATAACTGGCCATGAGAAAACACTGGTCGAGGTAGAAAAAGACCAACTTCTTCGAGTGATTGTCCTTGACTCTTGTTTATAGTCATCGCAAAAGCTACAGACAATGGAAATTGTCTTCTTCTCATCCGGAAAGGAAGTTTAGTATCAGTCGGTTTAATTAAAACCTTTGGAATTAACACTTTATCTCCAACTCTTTCACCGGTAATAACACAAGCTTCTAGGACATTAATCCCCATCTGAGTAATCTGCAATCGTGTACCGTTGCATAAACCACCTTTAGGATCTATATTTCTCAGTAACATTACAGGAGCACCAATCTTAAGACGAAGACTGTGATTTGGCAATCCTGAGAGCTTTATACTATTTAAGAAGTCTGAACTGAAAACAGGGTTGTTTAATGATTCGCTGTCCTGAGGATCGATACTATCAGCACTTAAGTACACCATTTCTTCACCTGTATAGATATATGATCACGTTATTATTGTATTTAACTAACATCAGAAAAACTAAAAATTTTCCTGATTTAAAAGTAGAAACTAACCTTGGAGCTTCTCAAGCAGTCTTTCATTGATGGTGTTAACATCACTATTTGTTGGACATAAAATAGCTCTTGTTTGGAAAAACTTCGGATCTGTTTTTGTATGCAACTTTTCCAAATCACCATATACGGCCCTACTTATAGAATCAATAGGATCAACTACATCTCTTATTAGCAATTCTTCTGGAATATCAATAAGAGCTTCCCCATCGTTTGATTCGGGAATTTTCCCATCTCCAACAGCTAGAATCCAATCAGAAAACTCCTTTATATTCCTTGCTTCAATCTCTGTCATATTCTTTGACATAAGCCGCATATTCTTCGTCAAAGACAGAACCTTACAATGTTCCCATAGATACGAAGAGTTCAATGAAGCTAGAACAATCTGAGCCCTACCAGCACCATTTATTACAAGTAATACCTGCCTGAAGTCACCTCCAAATACAACTACTTTTCCACCAAACGGCTTGTTGTCTGCATTTCTCATTATATCAGATAAACTTCTATCCAGATTCTCAAAACAATATCTGCTCATCATTGGTGCTTCGTCCCATATGATGAGAGACGCTTCTTTCAACATCTTAGCCAAATCTGAAGTAGGATTGATATTACAGGTTGTAAAATCATCAGGATTTATAGGGATACAAAACCTTGAGTGTGCAGTCCTTCCACCCTCTAACAGCAAAGAAGCTATACCACTTGAGGCAACATTTATAGCTATCAATCCCCTGTATCTAACAGCTGCAGAAAGAGTTTTCCACATAAAAGTCTTTCCTGTTCCACCAAAACCGTAAACAAAAAAGACTCCTCCACAATCATTTAAAACAGCTACCATTATCTCATCATATATTGCCCTTTGCTCAGACGTCATCAACTCTACCCAATCATCATGTTTTTCTTTCAATTCATCACGATTGTAGTTCTTCTCCTCTATTATATAACGATTGGAATGATCTAAACCTATGCTGTTTGGCTTTGGCATTTCTTCAATTTCTTTCAGAGTTCCACCATTGCATAACAATATCTCTTCAATTTCTTGAAGCGTATAATTCTTCTTCTCCTCATCTGTTAAATTTAAATCTGCAATATCATAAATAAATGGAAATATAATTAGTTTCTTAGTTTTTGCGAACCATAGATACGGATGAGATTATCAAACAGTAATTCTTTTTGCTATAATTCGAAACCTGGATTATTGTATTTTTCTCTTTTCTTAGCTTCAATGTCTTCTGATAAAAAATGCCATGTTTCTTCCCACACATGTAGTGGCCTTGATGAACAACAATCTAGAAGCATCAGAGCAAAAAGATTCCGAAGTTGATCTCCAAAAAACCAGAAGCTTGCTTCAATAATACTGTCGATATAAGCTTGGTCGTCTTCTAAAATACCTCGAGCCCAACATGCTTTTTTGTATGTATCATACACAACGCCTCTGTATGTCCTGATATCTTCATCAGTTTTGGGACCTCTAACGATTCCAAGAAGGATTCTCATATAATATTCCGCTTCCATTCTATGTGGAACATAATTGATCCTTCCAATAGCAAATCCCCTCTGCCTTACTTTCCATTGTTTATTTTTACCATCCCAAGTAAAGTATTTAGGAATTTCTGCATAAGTAAGCGTTCTAGCAAATGCATTAACCTTATTCAGATTTAGGTAGGCCATGAACATAGAATCGACATTAGCTCTTCTGTCAAGTACATCTTTGATCTTCTCCTTCTCTTTATAAAAAACTGGTTGCTTTCCTGGTGGATGAAATGGAAGTTTCATGACTGCTATACTTCTATACTGTATTGGAAACTTGAAAAGCCTCCACGCTGCTTCAGAAGCTGAAACATATCTACAAAAAAAGAAAAAAAAAAATTTTGTAAAGAAAACAAATACAAAAGAAAGGCAATTAGGAGTCTGTGATTCGAACCTGCAATCAAAGTATTCCTTTATTTCATCCTTTTTTGTTTTCTCACCATCTGTAACATTGTTACTCCCAGCTTCAGTCTCATTCGTATCCGTAGTTTTCTTTTTAGGTTCTAGAACAACTGCAACACGATCTTGCCCTTTGTTAATATACTTAAATAAGTACTTTATTGAACCGGATTGGTTGCACCACTCAACATTGATGTGAGCACGATATCGCAATGATAGGATACGATTGTAAGGAACAACATATCTGTTATCACACTTCAGTGAACCTTTCTCAACAAAATTAGAAGATGCTCGCCTTCTATAGATTGGATATCCGTCTTTACAAACTGAAGTTTCTTCAACACTCTCTTTTGGGTAAAACTTAGAACACTTTCCATCCACCATACACGGAGAATTTATATTCGCCGCACCACAAGGTCCATGAATCATACAATCCTTAACAACGGTGTATAGTTCAGGATCTTCATCCTTATCTGGTATCTCAGCTGAGATTATTTTGTTAATGTCATCAGCTGTTGGCAATTTACAGCTTGGATCCATGAATAACAAAATATGAGCATGAGGAAGACCCCGCTTCTGGAATTCAACCGTGTACATAGCTGCATTTTATTAAAAAACATGAATTAGAAAATGTATGTGAAAGATTGCGCAGAAAAACGGGTTCAATCAATATTCTTACCAGCTATAGTCTTCCCTAGGAGATGGTCTTCCGTTAAATCTTTCATCAAANTGTCAAGTACATCTTTAATCTTCTCCTTCTCTTTATAAAAAACTGGTTGCTTCCCTGGTGGATGAAATGGAAGTTTCATGACTGCTATACTTCTATACTGTATTGGAAACTTGAAAAGCCTCCACGCTGCTTCAGAAGCTGAAACATATCTACAAAATAAAAAAATATAAATATTAGTAAAGAAAAAAAATACTAAAGAAAGGCAAATAGGAGTCTGTGATTCGAACCTGCAATCAAAGTATTCCTTTATTTCATCCTTTTTTGTTTTCTCACCATCTGCAACATTGTTACTCCCAGCTTCAGTCTCATTCGTATCTGTAGTTTTCTTTTTAGGTTCTAGAACAACTGCAACACGGTCTTGCCCTTTGTTAATATACTTAAATAAGTACTTTATTGAACCGGATTGGTTGCACCACTCAACATTGATGTGAGCACGATATCGCAATGATAGGATACGATTGTAAGGAACAACATATCTGTTATCACACTTCAGTGGACCTTTCTCAACAAAATTAGAAGATGCTCGCCTTCTATAGATTGGATATCCGTCTTTACAAACTGAAGTTTCTTCAACACTCTCTTTTGGGTAAAACTTAGAACACTTTCCATCCACCATACACGGAGAATTTATATTCGCCGCACCACAAGGTCCATGAATCATACAATCCTTAACAACGGTGTATAGTTCAGGATCTTCATCCTTATCTGGTATCTCAGCTGAGATTATTTTGTTAATGTCATCAGCTGTTGGCAATTTACAGCTTGGATCCATGAATAACAAAATATGAGCATGAGGAAGACCCCGCTTCTGGAATTCAACCGTGTACATAGCTGCATTTTATTAAAAAACATGAATTAGAAAATGTATGTGAAAGATTGCGCAGAAAAACGGGTTCAATCAATATTCTTACCAGCTATAGTCTTCCCTAGGAGATGGTCTTCCGTTAAATCTTTCATCAAAGAATCAAGTTTAATTTTGAAGATACGACACATAATGTCTGGTCTATCATCAGAATTAAGCTTCCGCTTTTTCAAATACCTTGTTACTTCTGGCCACTTAGGGTTACATGTAAATGTAATGAATAAGTCAGGAAAGCCGTACTGTTTACATGTAGCCATTGCATCATAATAACTATGCAACATATACCGAGGTCCACCAGTGAAAGAGGCTGGTATTCGAACTTCCTTTCCTTGCTCTTCCATGCTATTTGTTCCAGCCTCTGCTGCAGCTTGAATTGATGCATAGTTATCACAACAGATATTAGACTGATTATATTTGATATAGGACAACCTGTTTGATTCTAAAGTCGTGTATGCATCAACCAAAAATTGTTGGAAAAGGCGCTTAGACCGAAGTAGAGTCTGAGCCTCGTTTTCTCTTTCTTGGATTCTGAAAGCAAACCACTGCCGCATTGAAATAAACTTTTTTTCTTCATCTTTCTGATTACCGTTTAAACACTTCTCAATTCCAACTCTGAAACCATCTTCACCATATGGAAAAATAAGAGGATACTGTAGTGCCAAGTAAGCAACATGAACTTCACTTATTCTTTGTAATCTGCCAGAGCTTTTTTCTTGTACAATAATATCACGTCCGGGCATCTCAGGATGAAAATCACCTGGGATCAATGCAGCTACTTCTGATGATGTTGGCATAGAATAGGTTCTTCCATCTTTACCTACACGATCACTTACAATCCGCATGTGAAACTTCGCATTCTCATCAGCAACAAACTTATCTTTAGCTTGCCTAAATGACTCAACATAGGGATTAACTTCATCCAGCAGTCGAATAAGTTTTGCAATTAGTTCTTTTCGTATACTTTGTCTACCTTTAAGACTTCCGGACTGCTTCCCCTTGCTGTGCATAATAATAAAATAACGCACAATTAGTACAATTAAAAAAATACACAATTTAAATCAAGGTTGATCATGTAGAATACGATAATTCGTTAGATAGTATTTTTATTAACAATAAGCACAATACCTCAATATTGATGATCTATTCTCAATCTCATTATCTGTGTCAACGATATAGAGCTGGGAAAATTTAGCATAGTCACCATCTTCGGGCTTCAAACTACCAATTTTGTGAAAATTCTGGCCATGTAATTGAAATTGCTTAGGACCTTTACCCTTTTCAACTGAACGATCTACTTGACCACCAAGAGAAGTAAATGCAAAAAGCATATTATAAGTTCTGATATTCTCACGAAAATGCCTGCTAAGCGGATCATCCTTACTAAGCAATTCCCTTATAAGTTCAGGTGCTTCTTTGAGAAGTGGTAGTTTAACGGTTCCTTGTAAGCAACATAATGAAAATTTCGGCTTTCTTGACCTTCTGCGTTTGTTTATTCGCTCATCATACCACATCATTGCACCACAGTAAGAACACTTGAATGTTGGGTCACCATGGTCTACATACTTTTCATATGACACTGTATTTCCATTAAGAAGATACAACTATTAGAAGACTGCTACAGGAAATTATAAACATTTGATTTATGTAAACGACTAACCTTTGTCCACTTTTGCTCTTGAACATCGACCCCTTGCATTTAATTCCGTGATTCTACTAATTCCGGGAGATCGAACTTTAAAACCTTTATGACGCCTATTATATGTACCACAAATCTTCTCAAGAGTAATCCTATTCCTTGTGCCAATTGAATGATCACTATCAGTTTCTGAAAGATCTGAATCATTATCTTCTAGACTACTCACATCAAAGTGTTGTTCATTATCTGAGTGGTCATCTCCTGTAATATAATTGTAATTGATTTCACTTAAAAAAAGGACAATTGTCATTAAAAAAAAAACATACAATTTATTCAACAATACCTCCTGTACACGAAAGATCATCATTTTGATGAGAATAGACTTCCAGATTAGGAACCGATGTTATTTTTTCCTTTCTTGCCCCTTGGACATATTGTTGTAATGGTGAATCTGAAAGGAATTCAATATATTTAGAATGTACTATTTTATTATTCAGTTAATTATTCTCAATCAAAATAATAAGCTAAACCTGAAAAATTTGTGTCTCTTAATGCAGTATGACTTGTCGCTGGAAGGTGTGGCTTCTGTCTTCTACTACTATCTGGTATGTTTGTAATATCTTGTAAAATCTTACGTGAGCATTTCTTTAGCTTTCGCTCAAGAATCTTCCTTGTAGTTTTTTTGGTACGAACAGTTTCTGTGAGTATAAATGCAGCTTCATAAAATTTTAACTATATATCTTATAAATAAACATAGGAACTGTTATTAAGTAAAAACACATACCTTGTGAAATAGCACTTTCAAGAGACACAATTTGTTCAGTTATAGTTGCTTTTGTTGGTTTTGGGTTAATATGAGCTGTGCACAATAGAAATACAAAACGTTATAGGAAAGGTTCTTTGTAGTGGGGTTTTTTAAGAAACTGTCAATACGCCTCCTTGATTACCTTTTAAAGATTTATTCCTCAAGTTGTCGACAAAATTGCTAGTTCCTAGTCTAGAATATGATTGTCTTATATTCACTGCAGACAGGGGGGAGTTTTCTTGTTCGTCGATCATTCTAACTGCACATATTAGAACAATAGATTTACTTAGTAATTCACAGGTAAAAATATTTGAAATGGATAGATATGGGATTAAAGGGAGTTTTCTACAAATAGGGTTCTAATTTTTTTTGGATTTTACATTTCTGAGATTGCTTTCGTATGGATGATATGAATTCATGACTTCCAGGAGATGAGTACGATTGGTTTACTATGACGGGTGTGAGATTTTCACAATGTTCGATTACAGCTGGTACCGACCCTGCGAATGTATGTTGTAAATTTTATTTCTTTTAACAATGTAAACATATGTATTTTTTTTCAAAATAGAATACGACTAACCTGCCGAATACATTTTAGGTAGTCCTCTTTCAAGCTGTGTAGTGGCAGGAGTATGTTGGAAGCAAATGTCTTCATCTACAATGGTAACTCCTTGACTCAAACTTTCTAGTATTGGAACATGTGTAAAACCATTGTTTTCATCTAATCCCGGGAAAGCTTCTGCAGGATAATATTACACGACAAAGTAAATTGTGTGAAAGAATAATTGCTTTACAGATAAGTTTGGTAAGTTACTACCTGCATATCTGGGAATAATACTACTTCTGGTTGGATCAATGGATTCATCTATAATAATAGGCGTCAAGTTTGTTATGTCACTGAAAATCCGCCCAAAAACGCCTTTTACATTCACCAGATTTTGATTATTTGATTTCTCGGTTTGAGCTGAATTCGAACATATTCTTTTAGTCGGTTGTTTTTCTTGATCAACTATTTGTTCAAACAACCCTCTCTTGCTCTTCATTACTTTTTTTGTATAGCAAAATGTGTTTACAATAATTTACTGATATTTTTTTAAGAAAAACTCAAATGAAGAGTTGGTACCATTGCTTGTAAAAAGATTACTTGTATATGAATTTGAGATTTTGTAAGGTTCTGGTACCGATATTTTATCCGGTAATTTTGCTAATGTTTTAATGTGGTAAATCTTTTAGATTTTAAATTACCTTTTACATTTATATGTGTGAGTTAACAATTTCGGTCCTCCTTGGGTGCAGGTACTATAAATTCTACATGAATTATGACCGTAATCTTCGCCAAGATAAAAGGTATGTAAACAAACTCCTAAATTAAAGGACTAACTATTTAATTTCAATAATAATAGTTGAAAGCTTTCGGTCCAAATAGAAAATATACTAAAATATAATTGAAAACGTTAAACATCAATTACATAAATAAAGATTCTAAAAGGGATACTTCAAATTAATTTAAAAGTTTTGCTCAACAACCTCCATAAAGACTTCATCTTCTTCTGAGTCTTCAAGTCCACTATAATGAGGAAATAAGAATGGTTAGCAGTCAAAATTTATATGTTTACGATATATGATGATTAAATGACTAAACAAACAAACCTGTAATTTTTCCTGTCGATTTCTGCGAATTCTTTGTCAAAGAAGCATCTTGAAGAGCCAGAATCAGACATTAAGCAATTTTGAGCTACGATTGTAATATTTTAGAAAATATTAATTGTAAATACTTGGAGAAATTTATAAGTTACAAACACTTTAATTTAGGTAAGATACATGAAAAAAAAACTAACCTTGGAATGTAGCGTATCGCCAGAAACGTAGAACACAAAGGATTGACCCATTAACATAATTGATATCAGATACCCTTCTAGACCAGTTCTTTACAAAGTCATCACACGTTTTTCCTATTGCAACACATTTCATAATCCTCCCACTAACAGAGTTTTAAGAACAGATGTATACTTTGCCTGGTTAGGATATCACGGATTATACAAAACATAGAAGAATCTTTAAAATGTTTTGTAAATTACCTGGCATCTTTTAGTTTGAAAATGACCATATTTGCTTCAGATTCACATCCACTATCTTTGTCCATATAATGTATCTTTGCAATCGGAGTTACATCCATGAGAACTCCACATGCATCTAGATAAAAACATGAATAAAACTTTTCAGTAATAAGTAAATATATCAAAGGGATAAAACCTAATAATCGGCAACATACCAACAACCCGTTTCTTATCAGCTTCTGTTGCATTCGCAATCTGTGTTGCTGAAGTAAAATCAAAGAACTGACTTGTCGATTTTGGACCAACAGGATCCATTGTTGTTTTAGGAATAAAAATGAGATGAAAAGGGTGAACTGAGTATGGATTCGACTTTGGAATCACATCAACCTTGAAGAAGTTCAAAAGGTACCATTCACCTTCTTTGAGCCATCTCTTAAATTTCTCTTTATACTTGATCGGAGGTATAGAAGCATCAATTCTAGATCCCTGGGATAAAATAAAAATAGAAAGAAACTTTAATCAATTTACAAACAATGGAATTACAAAAACTGTGAGAGAAGGTTTATAGAAGATCACGGACAATAAAAAAACAAAACAAAAGATAGCATACCTTCTCATCTGCGAGAATCATTTCAACAGAATTCTCTTTTCCTTTCCAAATACTCAGAATCTTGACAAAAATAGTCCACTTTGTCTTCCTTGATGAATCTAAAGTAATATCTTCAAAAAAGGACCGATGAGACATGGTGAATTTTTTTCTGAAACTTTTGATATTCGAAACTTTTCGCTTTCCTGTGGTTTTAAGTTTTTTTCTCAAAACTTAACACTGACTGTCTATTTATATAGAGATTGAGTGAAAAGTTTCTCAAAGTCATTTACTACTTCTAATAAATAACGACTGCCTCTTCTAAATTATATAGAGATATAAAACCTAGCAATTTTAATTTTATCTCTTCTTTCAATTTTGGTTTAAACTGATTTTGATTGACAGATTGATAGCTGTAACTTTTTAAGTAACCAAGATGGTTGCTATTGGTTTACTTATATCAATTATCAACAAACCTACTTTTTACTATTTGGTCTTCAGCTTTTCGTGTAATTTCAAATATACAATAATTATATATATATATATATATATATTTATAATTAGATTTCTGAGTTATTAAAGTTGTTTAAAAATTAAAATAAATCTCGAAAATAAAGAAATCATCCTTTCTTATTATTGAGAAAACAGAAATAAAATATTCTGACCAGTTTCATCACACTGGATCAATTCTTCGAAAAATGAAACTCCAAAAACTTGCAAACAACTTGAAAATCCTTAACATTTAAAAAAAAACGCAACCCTTATTCTTTTTTTCTTTAACGAAGTAGTCGAGAAATTTTCCATTGCTCACGGCTTCTTTTTCTTTTCCTCATTCACCATCTCTGCCTTCGTCAGCTTCTCCTGCTTAATCTGGACCACCTTGATGTTGTCAAGACACAGCTTCTTTGTAGTAGAGGAACTATCATTAGGGAAGTCTTTATCAGGACTTGAACGCTTTGACGATGGAGTCATGAAGTCAGAGACTTCCTGACCGCTGGTCAAGCACAAGCTAGCCTATCACAAAAAAATAGTCTCAAATTTTAGGGTTTGTGAATATCAGCTATACACATTTTGTTAATTTCATTGAGTTGTAAAATGAAACCTGATATCCGGTGCTATCATCGGGAGGATTATCCCCACCGTGTGAATCATCATTAAGATCATCATCCGGTACACCATCATTAACCAGCACCCTTGACACCTTGTAGATATCCAACTCATTCCACAAATTTTCACTTTCAACACTCACAAGAAATTGGAATGTTTTTCCGACCAAATTCTTGATATCATCTGGCAAGTTGTCAGGATCTTCCATCTATAATTATTAAAAAGTAGTATTTTAGATAGTATACTTTGTAAAACTCGGTTATTAAGTCGAGTATATGGTAATTATATCAAATACCTCATAAAATGGACCATCAATGAGTGAGTTTGCTGAGCAGCCTACAATCTCTATGGCCATGCTATCAAAGAGCATCAACTTCAACTCACCAGAATTATCCATAACGTTAACATGTAGTTTGTACCTAAGACCATAACGTTCAAAGATGAGTATGGAGATTATACACCTATAATTGTGTATAATTTGATAAAATATTTTCAATGTGTATACCTTGCGAGAACATTAGTAACATGTACTCGACACCCATCACACCAGAACTAGGGTTTCTTTGCAGTTGAGACAGAACCATTGGTGATTGTGTTGATAGGTGTAACCTTCTTGTTACACCTTTTGCACGAAATATAGTACCAAGCCCAATCACAATCTATGGCATAAATAGTACATATCAATTTGACCTTTCCTTCCTACACATATGTATATATTCGAATTAGGAAAACACTGATATAATTTGAAAGAAAAAAATTATAATTTTAATATTTTTAACACACTGATACATCTCCCTTGGCATTACCTCAGTCATATCCAAGATAGCTTGTATGTTCCTCCTTGGGAAGTTCTGGTAGACCTCGCCTACATTTGCTAACTGCAGATTATTCCTTGGTCTCCTCTCAATTAAGGTAATAGCAAGCCCATCATTTGGCAACCTAACATTTATATGTTGAGTAGGGCTGGAAAAACCCAATATACACTAAGCATAACATGGTTTTAAATATATGTAGTTAAACTTACTTATTCTGCCACTCTAGGATGTCTGCATAGTCGGGATTAATTACCACCACAGATGCATTGAAAGCATTGGAGATACTCCTCTTCTCTATAAGAGTTAAACACATTGAAAATTTTATAGGTCCCAAGTGGTTAGTACTTACAACATTGCGGTTTTTTAAGCAAAACAATACTAATCTATGATAAGGTTGAATGATTAAGACTTACCATTGTAAGTCTTGATTTTCGCAAATCTCACCAGACAAATAACACGTGCTTGAGCATCAGGATCACAAGCACTATGCACTTGCTCAGCAAATGTACCCCACAAAGTGCATGGTAGTCTATCATCACTAATAAAACAACGCACAATTAAAATATGTTATGAATGTTAAGATAACAAATGTTTTCAGGCATTTCGTATTTAGAATAAAATGCTACCTCTCATCACGAAGCTCAAAACTGATCTTCTTAGTGGGTCTGTTGTTGACATCGATGGTTTCGATCTCCCCAACATTCACAATTTGACCAACAATATCTGATGAATGATGTTATTGAATTAGCAAATTTATTAGGTTTCTTTAAACATTCGAAATGGTAAAATTAAAATAACTCACCAATAAGATGGTTTTCATTCAGGTTGCCGGACAGGACAGAAACAAATGGGGACAGAGTTAAATACGGATCATCAGACACAGAGTCCATCCTATTGACAATGGTTTGAGTGATGAAAGACATCTTGTAACGATGGGCAGTAGGCTTGAATTGACGAGTGGCGATACTCAAACCAAAGTTCTCGACAGTTCTCCATTGACCGGTCACGACCTTGTTTTCAAAACGACTGATCAAATCCTTCTTGACAGAAGCGTGAATCTTCGTCCCCTGGTAAAAGAAGTTATTAGGTACATTGTAGTTGCATTACAAATATTAGAATTAGAGGTCAATGATGGGAGACATAAGTATTTATACTTACTTGGACATCTGAGAGCACCATATCGAAAGTTTCACCAAACCTTGTTGAGTAGGTCTTCCATGAATGAAGAACCCTTACTTGGACCTTCCAAGAAGTCTTGTAAGGCTTAACGTCTCGAAGGTAAACGTAAGCTGCAGCCACTGATAGTTGCTTACTGAATTTTGCTTGAGAAATGATTTTTGCTTGATGAGTTTTGAATGTGTTTGATGTTGTATTATTTATAGTGGTTGAGTGTTCTAGGGTATCGTATAGGTTTTGCTTTGATAATTGCGTGATTTTTGGTTATGATTAGGATTATATTATGTATCTGATAGAATTTGCTTTCAATGTTGATTGATACTCAGGGCCAAAAAGATTATGCAGAGAGATTTGAGGGCGGGATTGATTGAGAAGATTTTGTGTGAGTAGTTACCAAAAAAATTCAAAGGAATATTCTTCAGGTTTATTGTCGAGCCCGACAATATTGGGCTAATGGACAATTTTAAAAACTTCTTTGTATTGCTAATATGGCCGATTTAGTATGAAATTGGCCCAAACAAAGGATGAAACCAGGTCCTTTTAAAAAACACGCGGACCTTAGCTGTTTGGGTCGGGTAATTTTTTTAAAAATGATTTCGGACACATTTGCCCTGTTTAATTTATCGATTCCTACTCCTTTTAAATGTATTCAGTGGCAATTGCTGTAAATACTTGTAGGATTTCAGGCATTTTCAAAAATGTACTCCTCTTTTAATTATAAGAAGATAGTATTATCTTTCTTGGTCGATAATTTCGTTTAAAATAATTGAAATGATCAAGAGTTGACTCTTTTTTTAAGTTATTAATTTTTATGAAAGAATTTCTGATAGCAACCACAAAACTTAAAATTATGTCTCCAAATATAGTTACAAAAATTTTGAATATAAAAATCTAAAATGGATAACAGTTACCAATATGGAATCCACATGCATATCGTAGTTCACTATCAAATTCAAATACATAATCTCTGAAGACTCGGTAATTAAAAAGGATATAATTCTCTTAAGATCCTCTTTGTTAGGTTGGCAAAAAAAAACTGATATTCAAAGTTGAGTGAAGTGTTATCGGATAAACAAATCTCCTCTAGACATCTTATCTGCAGTCTCCTCAAAATCTAACGGTTAAGACAATGGATCTTATCCCTCAGCAACCCAGTTTCCACAATCCCTCATCCGACCAAGATCTCCCTAATCACGGGTTTGTTAGCTTTTTTTCTCTCTCTTAAACTCTAAGAAACGATGATAGCTTGTGTTTGCCATTATTGTATCACTACTGGTTACTTGTGTTGAGTTCAAGTTCTTGGTTGCTTGTGTTGTGTAACATGTTAATTAATTTGTGCGCTGGGCCTTTTTCTTGCGATCCAAGTTAGTGGAAATTTGCACATAACCTTTTAAGAGTCTAACGAATAATCTTTTTTGTTGTTAATGCAGAACTTCCAGTTGCTAGGAGAAATTCACTTCACAGGTTCTTGGCGAAGAGAATACATAGGTATGCACAAAAAAAATTTATAATGCCCTAATTTCTCAACTTTTGTGGTTTTTAATAATTTTGGTAACTAATCTAATTTGATTTTAAGGTGTGGAGGACGAGTACCATATCATAATAACTCCGGTAGTCACTTGGGAACCGTGTCTCAGTCACGGCTTGAAAGCAAGTGGTGGTTGGGGTTGGCACCTGCGGCATCTCAGCTACCTCAATAGTAATATTTTCTTTCTTTTATGAAAACGAGATTATATGTGTCTTATGGTCCGATCAACTCTTCTCGCGGATCTGAGACCTTAAAACAAAATAAATTTTGGTAGCAATTCATTTCTTAGATCTTGTTTGAATTAGTCAGATTTGGGCCAGAGAAAACCATGATTTTTCCTTGGTTTTTCTTAGACGCAAATCGGTAATGAGTTTAGATAGTATCCTTGTTTGTTTTTTAGTTTTTTTTGGTTGAGACTTGTTAGAAACAGGATACCATTTCCGTTTTATAAGACGACCACCATGAGTTGATGATTTGTTTTGGTTACAAAATTGTATCCATAATAATTTAATTGTACTTTTGGGTTCTTTTGATTTTGATTTCGGTTTGAAACTTATCGGTTAATTAGCTCTGTCCTGATTTATGATTATTTTATTTGAGATTATTAAGTATCATCTTCATATCTCAGTAAATATATATTTTTCAAAGATATCTCTCAGTAATTACTATTTTGTCCTATAATCATGCTTAGAGTTTTATAAGTTAGGATAATGTTGACTCCTGCTGTAGCAAAACAACATATTTGTAAGTTGTGAGATTGACGGCTTGGGTTCCTTAAGCTCCAAACTCAATTCTGAGAAAGAAACATGCATGTTAATTTACCTAATTTCACATAACTTCCCAAATTTTTTTGGTTAAGGATTAAATCAGAACAAATATGTGAATCAAATAAAACTGTTAACCTGAGCGAGAGACGAGAAAAGCAGAGAGATCATATACGAAAATTATCACGAATAAATTATTTAGATAATAAAAAGAATTAATACTCTGTCTATATGACATTTTATGTGCCGAATCACGAGTAGGTGACAACAAGTGGCAAATCACGTAAAGTAGTGACTATATCAGAATTATGGGATAATAATTAATAACGGATTTAAGAAGTCCGCGTGATTATGTTTTTTTTTTTCTTACACTCATTTGCAGACGCATTTTTTTCTATTTGAGGATTTAGTGTCTAACGGTAGTTTTCTAATTTATATCACATGCAGCTAGCTACGATGACTTCTATGAATATATACACATCTCAAAATTTCATATTCCCAATAAATATTAACCATCAAAAGTCAAAACTGTATAGTTTAAACACAAGCAAAAGAAAACCATAAAAGACTAACATATTAATGGACCCAAAAGCTTGAGTATTGGGTAGGAGACTCGATTCGGATACGAACAAAGACATATTAAAAATTGATGCATGCAAGTCAATTTTAGTGAAAGGACCACAAAGAAATTAGGTTTTGTCTTCTTCTTCTTCTTCTTCTTCTTCCTGTTTATATAATAACCAATAATAAATTAAGACTTTTGTGGTAGGCCCTTACCACTCAGCAATGATGTCCCTCTTTTGGGCTTATTCTCAGTGCTGGCTTCTTCCGTATGGGTCAATTTTATTTTTTACTATTTATTTTCTTTTAGTATTTCGTATCTTTCACAAGTTGATTGATATGAATAAAACCACACAAAAACCAACACGGCAACAACCATTTTTATGCTTTTCTTTTTTATATACACAAATTATACATCAGAGTTATGCTTAAACTTTATTACGTATACTATTCGAATTTTTTAATACATTTTTCACCGTTCCATTTTGTTGTTGCTAATATTCGCTTCAATTATTTGATATGATGCTTGGATTGGAGCAGTTTATTTTATATTCACCTTTCAAAACATCCATTTTAAAAAGAACCGGACACAAGGAAAAGGAAAAACCATATTTTAGAAAACTTCAAAATTATTTTTATATATGTTAATTATCACAAAAATACAGAAAACAAAACAAGAACCAAAAAAAATAAAAATAAGAGCATTATTCCATTTCTCGCCATGCTTAACGATCAAGAATTAGCTCTCTCTACATTTCATTTTTCCCCCTCATCAAAATTTCTCCAAATTCTTTCGTTCCACCATATATATGATATATATATATATATATATATATATATATATATATATAATATAGACATACATGTCATATATATATGCTAATTTATTTCTCTTGCCAATTATTTTATGCCTAATTATTTTATTTACCCCCGATCCCCCCCATATATATATATAAGTAAAAAACTCAGTAGAATTGAACTCCGACTAAGTCACTAGGACTCCGGTGGTGAAAATTTGGCCGGCGGTGTAAGGAGAGGTTGAGAAGTTTGATCTACATCTCTCTTTTCTTTCATCATTTGCTATATGACTCGATCGGCACTCTGTGCTGCAAAACGCTTTTTCTCCTCTGCATAAACAAAAACAAAAGGATTAGACAATCAATAATATGAAAAATAGTGAATACTTATATATGCTCCCAAAATATACCTGTAAATAAATATGTCTTGACCATGAAGTTTCTTCCTGCACAAGTAACATGAATTGAGGAATCCCAAACCCTGAAACTCCGGCGAGTTCTCTGGAGATTCCATACCGACATCGACCACGAAAAGTCTTTCACGACGATCTTCCTTGATCTTACTCGAGAAACACTCAAACCCATCTTTGTCATAAACCCTTGTACTACAAGATCCACTTGGCCCATGGTGACATGTCACCAACGTGTAATCCTCCTCGTCCATTATGAACATTTCCTCGTCTTCTCCGTCCGTGCTTCCTCCATGGTTCATGAACTGGACTGGATCAGAGCGGCCGGATTGGTTCGGTTCCGATCTACAAACGCTCGTGATTAGACGAGTGTTTGAGTTCTCGAGGGCGGCTACAATCCCTAGACCAACGGAGCCACCAAGATTGTCATCGTAGAATCTCTTTGAGCTGTTTCTTTGAGATATCTGAGGGAGAATCTTGAAATCGAGTGGGCTTCTAGGGCTCGTCATCAAGACGTCAAAGAAAGGAGCAGCCGCTGACCGGTTGACACCGACGAGGAGCTCCGATATCTTTCCGATCATTGGATGGGTTCTTTTGGTAAGCATGATCTTGGAGAGAGAAGGGTATGATCAGATTAAACCAAAAAGAACAAAAACAAAAAGAAGAAGCATAAGAGGAGAGAAGGGAGAAGCTTGGTGGTGTTTGTGAAACCTCCACAAATAAGAGATGGGGGAGAGATGTGTTATTTATGGTGGAGTTGGTGGGAGGGTTGAGAAACTTTACACTAGCTTTTATTTATTGCAATATTTACAATAAATCACGTGAACTGTTCTTATTTCGCGAATCAAACCCTTAGGACATCTCCAAGAGATACTCTATCCCCTCAAATTTGAAGTTTTATGTACTCCAAGAGATACTTTAATACTTCATAATTTGAAGTTTTGAACAGTGACACTCTATATTTGAAGTATCACTGTTCAAAACCCCAAATTTGAAGTTTCATCTTTTCTTTTTGCATTTCAATCCCTAGATTTGTGTATCTCATAAATAATCACAAAAATTATATTTTTAATCATTTTAATCCTAAAAAATTATGTTTTTTTATCATTTTAGTCCTAAAATTTTATCACTTCAAAGTATTTCACATATATCCTTATAAATTTAATTGTTACATATATTTAATAAAAATTAAAATATTAAAATTTCATAAAAATTACATATATTACAACAAATATTACACAACAAAATATGATACTAAACATAATTAATACAAAATAAAGTAATACAATGAAATAAAATTACATGAACACATAAATATGACACAAATTAAAATACTAGAACAATACTAATAATCACCTAAATTTGATATTTTATAAATTAATATTGTGTGTAACATTTTAATGTATGTTTTAGAGTTATTTATAAAAGTTTTATGATTTTAAAGTAACTATGAATAATATAAGGACTATAGTGCAAAATACTTATTTTAAAAACTTCATATATGAAGTATACTCTTGGAGGAAAGAAGTCTCATACTTCATTTTTGAAGTTTCCATACTTCATTTTTGAAGTTTCTCTTGGAGATGCCCTTACTGTTTATCTTCAAAACAAAACTACCATCTACTATCTAATGACGTAACAAGCCACAAAGCGTGTGAAGCTAATTAGAATCGAAATCTTTTGGATTTTTTTTTTTTTTAAATGGAACGTCTATAAAGTTTGAGCAAATTGAATAGCTCACCAGGTTATTACTATCATAGAAAAACCCATAAGAGATATATTAACAGAGGATAGAAAACTTATAAATCTTGTCTTATATTCTATTTAAATTTAATATGTTATATATAAGTACATGAGTAAGTCATCAATTATCGTTCTGAAGATAGTCAAAATACTAAGGCTATATCAAAACGTTGACGCAAACATAATGTGGAACTTCTTGATACAAATAATAATAGTGTGGGTGACACGGTGTTAAACTGTAAGTACATTATATTATTCTAGTTTAAAATAAATGGGCACTTAATATATTTTTAGTCATGACTCATGAGGCAAGAAAATATATAGCTCTCTTCACACTACATCATCATAATTAATTTATAAGCTTATGTTTACTTCTAAGATGAAATGACATATAAATAAGGGTCCCTCCTACAACTTATCCCACAATTAAACGCTAAGAGAGAGGATAGCTTTTGGTTTCGAAATTCTTACAACGCTATAACATTAGTTTCAATTGCATGCAATCACAATCATATCCAGCCACAAACACAAAAATATATTAACGTTTTGTGAGCAGTAATGTCTAAACCAAACGCAACCCATCTGTATGTGCCCAAACTTGTACATAACAGCAACACATGCATGTTTTCTTTATTATATATTCAATAAAACAAATTTCAGTGGAGTGTTATATGTATAAGCTTATTAATTGACATAAACCCTAAACAGTGCATAGATATAATAATGATTTAATTGATTGGGAAGATTTATTTCTGTAAGAAAAATTATAAAAAATACTGACATAAATAATGTAAGAGAGAGAGATATTAAACCAAAAAATAAACGAATATGAAGATGAGGTGCCAATGAAAGAGTGGTCCACACAGAGACAACCAATCTACCTTTAAAAAAATAGAAACCAAAAACACAAAACGTCGAGATCGATCGACAATGTCGCAAATGGATCCCACAGGGCTCTAAATTAAAGAGGATTCGTTTAGCACTTTCATGAGATGTGGGAACGTGTCATTCATCAACAGCTTCATTGTGTACCCCTCCACTATTATTTGCTGACTCAGTTCTCTGTTTTACTTTGCCACAGTGAGTTTTTATTTTTCCTTTTTTTCATATGCATGGTCCCATTCCCCTACTTAAAGATCCCCCTCTATATGTGTATTTTCTAGCAGAATAAATAAAACAAATATGTATAAATCAGTTGTTTTACAAACACATATTTTATCAGAAATCATGATCACGGATCTTAGAATTTTTTTAAAATGCAATTTCTTTGCAAAAAAAAAAGTAAGGTTTGTTTTTGTTTTTACATCAAGCAATGGATCTAACCGAAAAAAGAACTTCTTCAACTTCAACTATCATCTGGATTTATTTCAATCTCTCTCAATTATATATATTTTATGCATTTAAAACCTTCAAAAGATAAAACAATCCTCCGTCAACAAAAACGTCAAAATCATAAGCGACGTCCATCAACAACAGCGTTTGTTTGATGGGAAAGAAACATGTGTTTGAGCTTCACGTAAAAATGACTCACAATTCAATTTTTTTTTTTTAAATGACTCACACTTTTAGTTTCTTGAGTGTTTAGGAAAATACTATAATCTTCACAAAACAGTATTTTGAAAATCATCTAGTCTAAAAACCATGCACTATAATATTAGAACTTTTCAATTTTAAATTCTCCTTCGGAGTCCAAAATTTGGATTCTAAACCAATTCTCCCCCCTGTATATCAATATCAAACTATTTTCCAATATATAGTTTACGGATTTCCTTTTCGTAACTTTCTGCTTCCTTTTTTTTAATCATCAAGAATCCTTATGAATTAAAAAAAAAAAGAATCCTTATGACTTATGAGACTGTTCTATTTTCTCAAAATTAGTTAGTTTCAATATGATAGAGATTATAAGTGATAGGCTTGCATTTAAGAGGAATTGTGAAAATAATACTTTTTCTTTCTCTTTTCAAAGTAACTCTCATCACCATGTGTTATATAACTTATATAGTTATCAGTGTGAATGAGTTACATTTTATTTTCAAAGTAACTCTCATCACCATGAAGTATATAACTTATATGTGAATGAGTTACTCTCACTTTCTCATATGTAGACATTTTTATCAGAAAACATTATATGTAACTTCTTGCTAACTCTGTTTGTCTTATGCCTCGTTTTGGGGTTAACTAACGTGATCTATACATAGTTTCCAAACATTATTTGTCCAAACTGTTTATCCAAAAAAAAATTCTTAGTTTTCTCATCCCTAATCGTTCGTTAAACATTATCTAAAAGTTTTTAACCTAGTCAATCCCCTTTTCCAAATGAATAAAAACCTAGTCAATTAGTGAAAAAGAAGAAGAAGATAACTAAGAAATTCTACAAATCCTGAAAACCTATAATTAGATAATTTTGTTTAAAGTTTTTTTTTTTTTAATTCCTACAACCTAGTCAATGCTAAAGAAGGCAATTAATTAAGATATTGGATTAACTCATTAATAATTTTCACCGTTCCATTCAAGTAAATTATACATAGAAATCTAGTTCACAAAAAAAAAAACACATCAGCTCTATCGGAATTTTTCGCATAAATATTCAATGCAAACCCTTGAATTCTTTTTTTTTTTTTTTTAGNAATGCAAAACCTTAAATTCTTTTTTTTTTAGTTCAGAAAACCAAATATTAGTTTTTAATATCAAAAACTAATACCAACGGCTTTATCCAAAACGAAGTACCGAAAATGATGTCTGAGATTTGAATAAGTAATAAAATTGAAATGATAGTTTTAAATTTGTTAAAGAAACGTTTATCTAGTCAGTCCTAAAAATCGATTTAATTGAGATATTAAGCAAACTAATCTAAAAAATAGTAGGTTATTGTTCCATCAAAACTACTATAAATACAGTTCACCCAAAACCCTTCGAAAGCACATCTTCTCTCGTAGAAACCCAACAGTAAGCTATGAAAATGAAAACCTTCACTTGTCTCTTATCATTGTTCTTCATCCTCATCACTTCATTCCCTTTGGCTAACTCGACCATTGTCTCTCACGATGAACGAGCTATCACCATTAATGGATAACGCCGGATCCTAATTTCAGGCTCCATTCATTATCCACGAAGCACTGCTGATGTAACTATACTTTCACTTACATAAATTTTTCATATGTTTCTTCATTCACAAGTAATAGATATAATCATTTCTAATGTTTCGTGGCTTTTGGTTGCAGATGTGGCCTGATCTGATCAACAAAGCCAAAGACGGTGGCCTAGACGCAATAGAGACGTACGTTTTTTGGAACGTACATGAACCAAAACAAAGGCAATACGATTTCTCGGGGAATCTAGATATTGTTCGATTCATCAAAACCATCCAAAGCGCGGGTCTCTACTCTGTTCTTCGCATTGGACCTTACGTTTGCGCAGAATGGAATTATGGAGGCTTTCCGGTGTGGCTGCACAATATGCCCAACATGGAATTTAGAACGGTTAACCCTAGTTTCATGGTATAACCCAAACTTTAGTCAGATAATTCTTATGTATTTCGGATTTTTTATTTTTATTTTTTCTAATGTTTTCGTGAATATCTTTTTATGCAGAATGAAATGCAAAACTTTACTACAAAGATAGTAGAGATGATGAAGGCCGAGAAGCTCTTTGCGTCACAAGGTGGTCCAATCATTCTAGCTCAGGTATGCATTTTTAATTTTCTAAAGGTGATGTTATGGCCGAGTTTAATGGTCCTTTAGCAAACGGACTGGCCCATTGGACTCAGCATCAGACTTTAAATTGATATAATATTTCCATAACGTTTTTGATGCCCATATGTTCTTTAAAATTTCCTATAAACCAGTTATATATCTTTAACTTGTTTGATAATGTAGATTGAGAACGAGTATGGGAACGTGATCTCATCGTATGGATCAGAGGGTAAGGCCTATATTGACTGGTGTGCCAATATGGCTAACTCTCTAGACATCGGTGTTCCATGGCTTATGTGCCAACAACCTAACGCTCCTAAGCCTATGATCGAGACGTGCAATGGATTCTACTGTGACCAGTACGAACCAACCAACCCGAGCAGCCCAAAGATGTGGACAGAGAATTGGACCGGATGGTTCAAAAATTGGGGAGGCAAACATCCTTATAGAACCGCTGAGGATCTTGCTTTTTCAGTTGCTAGATTCTTCCAAACCGGAGGAACTTTCCAGAACTATTACATGGTCAGATTCAGCTCCTTTGTATACATTATTATGAGTAACCAGTCTCTTTTAACTTTTTATTTATTGATTTTTTTAATGTGATATTTGACAGTACCATGGTGGTACTAACTTTGGAAGAGTCGCTGGAGGTCCATACATCACCACTTCATATGATTACCATGCTCCCCTTGATGAATACGGTATAAACAACTTCACATTTTTCTTATATATACACAAATCGCTTCAAAAATGTCGGGAAATACGGTTTTGACTTATTTATATATAAATTTTCAGGTAACTTGAACCAGCCTAAATGGGGTCACTTGAAACAACTCCACACAGTGCTAAAATCCATGGAAAAACCACTGACTTATGGCAATATTTCAAGAATCGATCTTGGCAACTCCATCAAGGTTAGACCCGGTTCTGTTTCCTTATATTTTACATAGTTGACGCTACCATTAGTTAACATGTTTGTTTATATCTCTTTAAAGGCGACGATTTACACAACAAAGGAAGGATCCAGCTGTTTCATTGGTAATGTGAACGCAACTGCGGATGCTTTAGTCAACTTCAAAGGGAAAGACTACCACGTACCGGCTTGGTCCGTGAGTGTTCTTCCCGACTGCGATAAAGAGGCTTACAACACTGCAAAAGTGAACACTCAAACATCAATCATGACCGACGACTCTAGTAAGCCACAGATGCTGCAATGGACGTGGAGACCGGAGTCCGCTCAGAAGAGTATTCTTAAAGGCAGCGGAGATCTCATTTCCAAAGGTCTTGTAGACCAAAAAGACGTTACAAATGATGCTAGTGACTATCTTTGGTACATGACTAGGTATATCTCTATATACCTAGACCAACAATATCTTGTAATGATTGACTTGTTCTAATTTCTAAGTGATTTGTGTACTATCTATGGTTTTAATATGGGATTTTTATTAGGGTTCATCTCGATAAGAAAGATCCACTCTGGAGCCGAAACATGACGCTAAGGGTTCACAGCAATGCCCATGTTCTTCATGCTTACGTCAATGGAAAATACGTCGGTCACCAATTCGTAAAGGACGGGAAATTCGATTACAGATTTGAGAGGAAGATCAATCCCGTTCACGGGACTAATCAAATTTCACTTCTCAGTGTTTCGTTGGACTACAGGTAACATGTGAAGCCATAGCTTTTTGATGATAATTTTTGTCCAAAATATCTTGTGACAACTGAAATTGTGGTCGTCTCTTATGTTTTAGAATTATGGACCTTTCTTTCCGAGTAGTCCAACTGGAATCGATGGTCCTGTGTCCTTGGTCGGATACAAAGGAGAGGAAACTATCGAGAAGGATCTATCAAAACATCAATGGGACTACAAGATTGGTATGAATGGATATAATAACAAACTTTTCAGCACGAAATCCGTTGGTCACCTCAAATGGGCAAACCAAAAGCTTGCTACTGGTCGGATGTTGACATGGTACAAGGTCAGTATTAGTTAAAACTTTCTATGAAAAATTCATTTGATTCTGCAAAATGAACGGTTTCTTACAATGAATTGTTACATCTCCAGGCACATTTCAAGGCTCCTCGTGGTAAAAATCCAGTGATTGTGGACTTTAATGGTCTCGGGAAAGGTGAGGCTTGGATCAACGGTCAGAGCATTGGACGTTACTGGCCGAGCTTTAACTCTAGTGACGATGGTTGCAAAGATGAATGCGACTACCGTGGGGAGTATGGTAGCGACAAATGCGCTTTTATGTGCGGCAAACCAACTCAAAGATGGTAACAACGGTTCCTTTATTATTTTCATCAAAAGTTTTGACTTATTATAAGTTTATAACCAATAACATTTCATTAATTACTATGATATGACCAAACTCTTGTAGGTACCATGTTCCACGATCGTTCTTGAACGCGAGCGGACACAACACAATCACTCTATTCGAAGAAATGGGTGGTAACCCGTCCAAGGTGAACTTCAAGACAGTCGTGGTCGGAACGGTTTGTGCCAGGGCTCATGAACACAACAAAGTGGAGTTGTCCTGCCATGACAGGCCAATCTCAGCCGTTAAATTCGCGAGCTTTGGAAATCCGGTGGGGCATTGTGGGTCATTCGCGGTTGGCACGTGCCAAGGAAACAAGGATGCAGTGAAGACCGTGGCTGAAAAGTGTGTTGGGAAAGGCAACTGCACTATCGATGTGTCTACCGACACGTTTGGCTCTACTTTGGACTGTGGAGATTCACCTAAAAAATTGGCCGTGGAATTGGAGTGCTAGATTTAGATCTTAGCTCTAGCTAGCTAGCTAGTGATTTGCAATAATTTTTCTTAAAAATAATTTTAGATCAATCCGTTAAATAATGTCGTACTTGTTTTTAATCTATCAGGTTTTTTTAGATGGATTTAGGATTGTGGAAATAAATATTATGATCTGAATAAAAATTTCTTTTAAATAAATATTTTCCCTTCAGATGTTTATTTCTATTACCTTTTTTAAATAAACAACGACATACAATACATATGCTTCACATGATTCGCCTATCACATTTTCTAACACTAACATTGACCACATTGTATATTTCGCTATATCTGTACACAAATTGTATTAGACTATTACCATCAAAATTGTATATAATTCTTTTACCAGTGTAATTTTTTCTTCTTTGTATCCTAAGCATATAGAACTCATTTGCATTCTAAGTTTTTTTTGTCTATTTCTACATGTTGCCCTTATTTAAAATTCATTCTAAAGATTTTTTGAAAAAAATAATTAATATTGATGTTAATGAGTTAGGTGATAACAAATGAGGTATTTATTTGATCAATGATACTCTTAGCTAGGCCTGCGAATTCGGGTAATTCGGTTCGGTTCGGGTCGGGTAAATCGGTAATCGGCTATTTACATAATTTTGAAGTTGTACCGAAACTAACCGAAATTAAATACGGTTCGGTTCGGTTCGGATATCAGTTTATTCGGTTATGAGGTTAAAAACCCGAAAATAACCGATTTTTTAAAAACAATAATAATTTCGATTTTGTTTGGGTTTTAATACCAACATTTTAGTTTAAAAAGGCCCAACAAAAAAGGCCCGTCAATACAAACCCATAAAATAAAACAATTAGGGTTTTCTTCTTTCTCTGAAAAGATGGCATGCAGCGGCGGCGATTTACTCCGGCTCCGATAGTAGACGGCGGCGGTTCTCTCAGACTCCGGTTGCTTACAACGGCAGTTCACTCCTGAGTCTGAGCTGTTGCAGCGACGAAGGCGGAAGAAGAAGAAACCATCATGGGCTATTGCAGCGACGAGGTGAAGAGAAGAAGATCAAAGAAGAAGTAGATCGAAGATGAAGGAGAAGAAGATCAAAGAAGAAGTAGATCGAAGATGAAGAAGAAGAAGAAGAAGAAGAAGAATAACAGAAGAATGGTGAATCGAATGAAAGAAGATTCGATGTTTGGTGGTGAGTCTTCGTGTTCTTTGGTGGGAGAGGCTGCGAGTGAAACAAAAAGAAAATTAGGGTTATTAGGTTTAGAAAGAATTTATAGTAGTGTCCTTAATTTTCGGTTATCGGTTAACCGTTCAGATAACCCGACCGAACCGACCCGAATGACATAACCGAATTCTCTGCACAACTTGTGCCGATTGAACCGAACGAAGCAACACTAACCGAACCGATTTGTCTAAATCTCGGTTCGGTTCGGTTCGGATAAATCGGTTCGGTTATAATTCCCAGGGCGACTCTTAGCTAAAGGCAAATATTCTCATAATTCAAAAGATGTTGTTTTTGGTCTATTAATAATTCTCGAAAATGATTTTACTAATCTAGAAAATTCAGAAAGTGTGTGGCAAGAGGATTAGGTAAAAGACCCGACCCGAACCCGGTTTAAGAGACTAAAAAACCCACCCGGTAGAGCGTTCTAGAACACTAGATGCAATAAAAAGGGTAGAGTCATGTGAGTTTTTTAGTCTATCTCTTCTCTCTACTGCAATTTTTAGGGTTTTTATCCTCCGAAAGTCTCAACCTTTTTTATTCTTCTTATCCTCTCAACAAACAAGGTATCATCACTCTCTTCTCCTTTACTTACCCACTCTTCCTCTTCACTCTCTATTAGGATTATAGAAACGATAATTGAATTCAAAGGTTCGAACTTTAAGCGGATAAAGTAATTGGTTTTGCTCTGTAGTGGTTGGGTTTTGCGGAAATGTTTTGTGAATCTGGGAGTAATGTTCATTTTCTGTTTTCTATGTCTCAATTCCTACTAATTTAGTGTTTCTGTGTGTTTGGTGGATGGTATTGCAGAAATGGCGGCTACACAACTTACAGCATCACCAGTGACTGTGTCAGCTAGGAGCTTAGCCTCGCTGGAAGGTCTAAGAGCTTCAAGTGTCAAGTTTTCTTCTTTGAAACCAGGAACCCTTAGGCAGAACCAGTTCCGTCGTTTTGTTGTCAGAGCTGCTTCTGTTGTTGCTCCTAAGGTACTTGCTCTCGCTGCTTTGTGTCGATTCTTATTGTTGCTTCGTAAGTTGGGGCTGTTTGTATGTGGAACTCGTCTAAAATTTAGATTGATGTTTGTACGTTTAACCAATTCATTTTGATTGTTTTGGCCATTCGTCTTGTGTGTTACACATTCATATCTGCTGATGTAGTAAGAAACTGAACTTTAGATGCTTTTAGCTCTTCTTTTGCAAGTTTGGTTTGTATCTTAATGGTGCCTTGTGGGACATTTGGATATGTTTCTTGTTGTTTGGTCTTGATTATTAATTTCTCTGTTTCGTTCTGGTTATTTCAGTATACTACAATAAAGCCATTGGGAGATCGATTGTTGGTGAAGATCAAGGAGGCAGAGGAGAAGTCTCTAGGAGGTATCTTACTACCATCCACTGCTCAAACAAAACCTCAAGGAGGTGAAGTCGTTGCTGTGGGTGAAGGAAGAACTATTGGGAAAAACAAAATTGATATCACTGTCCCTGTAAGCCTCACTACCCTTCAAGCCTTATTTTTTTTTGGTTTGCTTTGTTGTTTGCTGATAAACTTATCTGAAATGCCTTCTTCTTTCTCCTGATGCAGACTGGAGCACAAATTATTTACTCCAAATATGCAGGAACTGAGGTCGAATTCAATGATGTGAAGCATCTCATTCTCAAGGAAGATGATATTGTTGGCATTCTTGAGACAGATGACATCAAAGATCTTAAACCTTTGAATGACCGAGTCTTTATCAAGGTTTGTCTCAAGTGCTTATCTTCACCATCTTAATATTGTTTCTGCACGCAAGAACAGTGATAACTTCTGTTTTGAACTTTATGAGTTTAGGTTGCTGAGGCAGAGGAGAAAACAGCTGGAGGGTTGTTGTTAACCGAGACCACCAAAGAGAAGCCTTCTATTGGCACGGTAAGTGCACATGTTCTATTATCTCGAATCTGAAACTTCCTTAGTAGATTGATGTATTTCTTAGTTCACACTCGAGTTACAACAATACATTCTCCTCTTCATTTTTGTGGCAGGTGATAGCAGTTGGACCGGGTTCCCTAGATGAGGAAGGTAGCGTTACCCCACTACCAATATCGACCGGAAGCACAGTTCTTTACTCCAAGTATGCTGGTAACGACTTCAAGGGCAAAGATGGTTCCAACTACATTGCCCTCAGAGCTTCAGATGTGATGGCTATACTTTCTTAGTTATGTTATGTCTTTGTAACATGCAACTTGTATCCCAATTGTGGAAATTTTTTTCGTAAACGGCATGAGCATAATTTGGAATAAAGACTTGAGTTGGAAAAGATGATTGTGATTTTATTGCTGATCTCTTGTTTTCCCTTCTTCAACCGTTGACTCCCTTAGCATTTTAATTACAAACGGTTTAAAATGACCAGTTGACTTGGTAGAAACTGTGACTAGCATCAAATGGAATCTTTTTGTAAACTTAGTGGAAAATATTTTACAGGTAAATGCTCTACAGTGCCCAGTGGAAACTTGAGACGTGCTATCAAAGAGAAGTTATATTACAAAACGAAGAAAAAAGAATCTTTGCCTGTGAGAGATCTTCTGCCTTCACCGGTTAAACGAGGTGGCTGAGTTATCATCATAATGACCTCTCCAAGCATTGCCACTATCACCGCCACTACAAGCTTGATTAGTAACCGGTACACCCGCAAAGTTCCCATCCAAGCTCATCTGTTGAACCTCAGCTGAAGAAAGGATCTTTATGCTCTGAACACAGTTTACGAATTCCCTGCAGAAATCAAGTTTTTAAAGGTGGTTATAGAAGAAAAAAAGGAACTTCCAACGGTCTGATGTGTGAAATTGCTCTCTACTTACTCCCATGGATCATCGCCGACGAGGAGGATGTCGTTTTCATGATCGACATAAACAAGTTTCCAGTCTGATGTTTGTGGATCTTCAAGCTGTCCTTCGATACCAAACATGCGCGCTAGATCATGCCTCAGCTCATCATAACCTCTGTAACGGTTGACGTCTATTGATCTCCCCACTGAACCTCGCTTTTGCACCTGTAGGATAATCTACCACATCTGTCAAACCGAACAAATATTCCATATTTCAACATGCAGGGATCAGAGTTAGGTCGAACCTTTGTATAAGTTCGCATTCTCTGAGTCTGAGCTGGCCACAATCCACCACCAAGAACTCCAGCATCGTTGACAGCTAGATCGTTTGAAATGGCGGGCACATTGGGGACACCAAAAGATTGAGTTCTTACAGCTGAAGTAGACATTTCTGTACCAATGTCATTTGTCACTCCTCCATAGTTTGAAAGCATGTTCTGGAGATCTTTCTGGGAGTCGTATCCCCTCGAGAGTAACGTGTCAGGAACAAAGCCATTATCAACATTAGCTCCACCGAGCAAGCTGTTCCTGGAATCACCGTCAAGGCCAAAAGTTGGAGCCAAGAAGTTCTGTTGTCTGTTGTTGTCGCCTCCATCTAAACCGTAAGAAGTTCCAGAGGCAGATGCTTCAAGATGATGATCTGTTAAACTAGCTTTGGACTTTTGCTGACCCACGAGTTCTTGTTTTAGCCTCATATCGGATTTGCTGTAAAGATCCTGAACAAGATTACCAGAGATATCAATCGCTGGATCAGGCATTAAGATCGCTGGCCCGCTTTGGCTTCTGTTGAGAAAGCCTGAAGACGAAATCTGACAGTTGTTGGTAGAAGGCGAGGTTGAAGAGGAAGGTGCATCTCCTCCATCTGTGATGCCTGAATAAGCTTTGACCCCTCCTCCAACAGGTGGATTTTGTTTTTCCTGAGGCCGGTTCACCAGCATTTGAGGTGGTTGCAATGTCGATAAGCCATTGTTCGTGCAGGACGATGGAAACTGATGACCTTGAGAGAGAGCAGGCAGCTGTTGCAACTGCTGGCTTTGCATTTGATGGTGTGGTAACTGAGACTGCGGCGAAAGAAATTGCTGCTGCTGTTGCTGTTGCTGTTGCTGTTGTAATCTCTGCAACAGCTGAAACTGCAAATGTGGCTGTTCCAAGAGACTCTGCTGGAATATCTGTTGGGCCTGTGCCTGGTGAGCTTTCTGTTGTGAAAGTATTTGCTGATTCTGCCCCTTGAGACCAGAAGGCAGACCAGAAGGCTGCTGCTGTTCTACTTGTCGTGGAAACTGCGTCTCTTGCGGCGGTACAGACATCATATTGGATGATGACTTGCTGGTTTCAATTACATTACTCTGGCTAGTGCTCGCACCTGAATGATGGTGTGCTTGTTGAAGCTGCTTAGACTGCTGTTGCTGTTGAAAGCTTTGGTTAAGGGAGTTGGACGGAGGCGTGATGACACTGCTTGCCATTGATCCAGAAACTAGCTGTGGTTGCAAATGTTGTTGCGCCTGATGCTGCTGCGCTGCTTGTTGGCCATTGTAATGCTGATTCTGAGGATGCTGAAGTTGCTGCGACTTATGTTGTTGTACCTGTTGTGGCTGTTGCTGTGGATGCGAGTGAGATTGCAATGACTGCGTTCTCTGAATCTGTTGCTGCAACGGTTGTTGATGCTGTTGCTGCACCAATTGTTGTTGTTGTTGTTGTTGCTGCTGCAGCAGTTGTTGTTGTTGTTGTTGAGACTGCGATTGATTGTTATTGCTGTGTTGTTGTTGTTGAGACTGCGATTGATTGTTATTACTGTGTTGTTGAGACTGCAATTGTTGTTGCTGCTGCAGTAACTGTTGTTGTTGTTGCAGTTGTTGAGACTGCGATTGTTGTTGCTGATGGTTCAATGAGGAGTGCAACAATTGTTGCAGCTGCTGTTGTTGGGACAAGGTAGTTGGTGGCTGAGGCAACTGGGACATTGGGGCTTGAGAGTTCGGTTTGTTATATTGGAGATTTGATGAGGACATCCCTCCTTGCGGCGTCTGAAAGCTCAGTAACTTGGAGGGATCATCAGTGCCACCAAGATTGTTGTGCAGTGCCGCGCTTGGCGATAGCATTGACGGGAAGAAACCTGGCTGTCCAGCAGCAGCAGATGGTAACTGGCCGTTCTGTTGCTGCATATTCATCCACTGAACTAAACTCAGACCAGGAAATATCGTACTTGAAGCGTCTTTCATCTCTGAGCTATTATCAAGCCATGGCATTGCTCTCTTCAGTGCAGACTCCATGTCAGTCTCATCATCTGCAAGAGCACCAGGGTTTCAGTCGTTGAGGAGATTCAAAGATGTTGCGTCGCAATGAAAATGGTACAAAGATTTTACCTGGCATTCCAGGTTGCCCTCCAAACCTAGGTCGAAAAAATGGAGGAGGACATATGTAGAAAGGAGTTAAAACAGGTTCAATGTCCCAAACTGAAACTCGACTGGGCCGATCACCAGCAGCTGACTCATCCCATCCAATCTTTTAGCAGGCACAAAAACAAGGGGTAACTAAAATGAATGGTGCAAATGTATCAAGAAAGACAAATCTGGCATTCATCATGAGTTGTACTTCAAACTACCTGAAGATTCCGCCACTGAGAGTTTTTCCATCTCACTGGATCAAGATCACTGATACCGGTAACTGTACCCATATACCGACGAACTCCACATTCTTCTGTCTCAAATATCATCCTAAACCGCATACCGAGGGAAACCTGAGCGTACATTGCTTTGGTATACTTGGCTAAAGGAACCACAAACTCAGCGGGAGCAGCCCTGCAAAAATCTCGGTTATGATTCTTCTCTCAGCAATTGCCTTGAAACAAAGCATATAGTAAGGTTAATGGAGACAAAAGGAGACACAGATCCGCCACCTTGGGTTGTAGAAAATGGTGAAAGGACTGTTATTAGCATTAGCATGAGCTGCTGCAGCAAGAACTCCGATATGCATGCTATCGCTTGATATTACAGATGAAGAAAGTGCAGGCTGTTGTCTATTTGCACGTCTTATACCCAACAGAAGTTGCGCCTTTCCATCTCTTAATTGAAAGTGAAAAAGGAGTTAGCATCTTTGACAAATAAATACCGAAAGAGCATTGGCACATTGAGATTGATATATACCTTATAAAAAGAACAGAGTCTCCAGCAAAGAGCCTTTTCGTACTGACAAACACACTCCAGCCTGTAGTTAGCAAGTGCCTTTTTGGTTGACCTGATAAATATCAACATATAGGAATACCTAAGAACAGGTTTTACTTAAAACGATTGAATAAGGTAATCTACCAATAACAAGGAAAAACCTCGGTAAATATGTCTGAAAGTCCATGTGCTGTCGTGAATATCCTTAGCAACAAGCTCCTGACAAGGTGGTTGCATGGAGAAATCCTAACAGAATATTGCCAACAATGTAAGAAGCTAATGCAATAAAGAGATACTAAATTATCAGATATATATAATAAAGCATTGTATATACACCAGAGCAGGAAAGATTTTCTCAGCTGCTCGTCGGGGTACAGAAAATCCACCGTGAGTACTTGTGTCACTCGCAGTGAGGGTTTTGCAGAAAAATTCATTAGGTTGTCTGTTTAGCTTAAGACCCATGTCAGAAGCAAGCAATGCATCTCTGTCATACTGTTCAACAAAATGCTCAAAACAATTAGTCCCTACTCCTCATATACACTGAACAATCGAGTGAAAAGCAGCAACCTACTTTGTTTACTGGCTGAAGAGTCATCTGCGCATACACCTCATCCGTCTCAGGATCAGCCTGGTTTACGATTGACAATTAGCCAAGCAGATGTTAAGAGATGTAAATGTAGAGACCATTACTGATAATAAAAGATACCATACATTCAAAGTAACATTATGAAGCATGCAGATGAGCTTGGAAGGAAGATTCGGGTAACTCGGGATAAAGTCAGTCTGCTTCTGCATTGAAGCCGCGACCTAAAGAAATAAGGAAAAGGAAAGACAGCAGCATGAAACTTCCAATCTAGAGACTCATTCTTGATCCATGAACAATACCAACAAACTTTGTGGAACAACATACTTGCTCACTGTGACCTTGAGGGAAGTAAACAACAAGACTTCCTGCTGGAGGCAACGAAATCAGTGGCCCAGCACAAGCGTGCCATAATTCTGAGTTTATATTTCTCCTTTCCCCTGCACTCACACACCATCAAAGCTGTGATTACTTCGAATATCTGGTATCATCCTTCAGTTACTACTATCAGAGAAAGAACTGCTCTAAACCCCTCAAGCTCAAAAGGCAGTTACAAATCAATACAATAGTTACTTAGCTTAGTTCTAAAGCAGATTATATGCAAAAAATCAACTCACCTATACAAATCCAGCAATGAGTTTCTACTAAAAAAGGATTTAGACCTTTTAATCAAATACTAGAAAACACAAACCTTCAACGGGATTCGGAGAAACTCCATTTGATGAAGGAGCTTTCATGATTACTGATATTTTTAACTCCTAAAGTTTCTCTAGAGGAAATAAAACCCAATAATAGTAATCTCAAATCTGAGCTTTATACAAAGCTGAGCTCTTTACGTGAGAGCTTCATCTTCAGCTTACACCTTAAAAGCCCTAAGCTTTTCACTCCAACACAAAGTGAATGGAAAACAAAGTTCTTTTCTCTTCAAGCTCCACTCTTTACAATCCAAGTTACCGCAGGGGAAGAAAAAAAAAAAGAAGTCGTTAATCGGAAATGAGGACTCCAAGATCTCTGCTTTTAAACTCCGACAAAGACTCCAATTCTTCGGAAATTTTAAGTATCTCAAAGAGATCAAAAGCCACGACTTTTCACACGCGGAATCTCCGGAGAGACAAATTAAAAAAGATTCCTTTTTTTTTTTCGTCTCAACGAACGAGGCTCTTCAACTCGAGTCAGATGATTCAGAAAGAGAAACCCAGAAACCAAAACCCACACAAGTTTAACTTGATTCAGCTGCTTTCCTTTCTTGGCGCATCAAAGAGAGAAGGGTTTCTATAAAAAGAAAATCTGGGAAAATGGATAAAAAGAATCGGAAAAGAGAAGTAACAGAATCAAAGGTAAGAAGAGATTAAGACAGAGAGCTCAAGCGTATAGAGAGAAAGAACATCAGAGTTGTCGGAAAGGGATGATCAGCGAGACCAGGACAACTACCAAAAGGTCTGCTAAAGGCACAGGAACAGCTTTTTCTTCTTCCTCCTTTTCTTTTCCTTCTCGTTTTTTTTTATTTGGGATATTTATTTATTATTTATATTTATGTTTAGTAATAATAATGCTCATGAAGCCGACATATTCACTAGCAAACTGGCCACGATAAATTTTCTTAATATTATTGTTCTCTTCAAAAAAAAAAAACTTTTTTAGTGTTTTTTTCTCTGAAAATTTAAAACTTTGATGAGTGTTTTTCATTAAGGTTTATATTTGTTGTAGAATTTAAGAGATGTAAATTTTTTCTTACTAATTTCTGAACCCAAAAAAAAGAAATAAATTACTAATTTGACTAGCAGCTATTTTTATCAAAGTGCATTAATATATTTTTGGTTGTTTCTGAAATTTCATTATATTAATTGAGATACATTTTAGGATTAATAATTCAATAGAAACCTATTCTCTGATTTCTGGTATTTTGTTAATTAAAGAAAATCGTTTAAAAAGTTTGTGAAGTTTTATTAGTTCCAAGTTTAATAAACTACAATCAAGTTCTAAACGAAAATGGAACCTAAAAATTTAGTAATGTTATGTATATGTTTCATCAATTGTAAATTAGGTTTAGGAATAGAAAAGCTTTTATGATACTTATATAGCAAATGTTTAGACATAGGATTCATTTATTTTAGAGATTTAAGTAAAAAAAAAAATTCTTCAATATATCTTTTATTTTTAATATTCAAGATATATCATGGTTTTTATGGTTTTTAAACATGATATAAGTGTGTTTTTTGAGTCTTTTGATTTGTTTTCTATGTTGTTTTTGAGCCTTTACAGGTTTTCTAGGACTTAAGCACGGATGGAGCGAAGTGAATCAATTTGGATCATTTTGGAGCATTAGTCCGGAGGAAACAAACTTGGAGCCGATAAAGAGTGATGTTGTCGATCGACACCACATTAGTGTCGGTTGACACCCTGTTTAGCCGACGAGAGAAGCCAAGTTTTGGAAGTTTTACAAAATTTCTCGAAGTTCTCCATAATTGCAAGACAAGTACCTGACATGTTTTAGGACATATAAATAGTATTTTTAGGTTTTACAAACCCTTAAGTTTTACTTTCTGCAACCTTGAGAGATTTTTGAGAGTTATTGGAGAGACGGATCTGAAATCTTTTGTAGAGAGAAGATTCTTAAACTCTTTATTTACTCTTTCAATTTCTATTGCATGTTATTCAGAATTATGTCTTGTTCTTCATTAAACATGTCTGAGTAGTTTGCTTGTTAGGTTAGGGTTTTTCACAAGGTTTTTTTGAATTATTAGATCTGTTTATTTATGATTCAGTATCTTTCTAGATCTTCATCATAGGTAGTTCTTCACATTAATTCTTGATTGATCACCTAGAGTTAATAACTTAGGAAAATAAATTGATATAAAAATATAATTGATTTTCCTGATAAAACATTTTGATGAGCAAAATTACTTCTTGCAAAGAGATTTGATTTAGTAATTTTGTGAACTATCTAAACCTGTTTTTAAAGCTGATTTTTAACCTAGAATTTTACAAAGATATATGGATTTTCTGGTTTTAAATTTAGATAATATTTGCAGTGAGAACTGATTTATTTTACAAAAGTGTTTAGAGTTCTAGATCTGATTTTAATTGCTTGAATCCTATTTAATTATTGATTTAATAATTTGTAATTTCCTGATAAATTTCCTAGACTTAGCTTTTTGATCCATTGAATTTTCACAAGCTTTTATTTAATATTTTGCATTGCTTTTTTATTTAAATTAATTTGTTTAGCTTAATTATAAAACTCTATAATTTATTGTGTAGACTTAAGTCCTTATAGAATTTGACCCCTAAATACTACAGTAATATCTTAATTTGATAAAATAACTCTAGGGTTTAATTTGAGCATATCAATTCAAAACTATCTTTCTTGGATAGTTGAATCAAGAGCTGACTAGTATTAACATCAGTGTTCTCGTTGCATAATTTGGTATTAGTCAATTTTACGGTTGTCATTCTAATAAGAAGCACATCATGTTTTGGATGTGGATGAAATATTGCTTCTTAACATAAAGGAAGAAGAAGGTAAAAGTAAAAGTATATGGAAATTTACAGTACACTGTTTTATTATATGAAACAACATGTATAATTGATATACATTGGTCGATGGTCTAAATTTAAAATTTCCCTATGTAATCTTTTAAATCTCTACCACATCAGGGGGGAAAAAAACCAGCATTTTACAAATTACATATTCGAAACTGAAAATTACACGTATACATTCAACCAGCATTAATTCCGAAGTGGAGTAAATAAGAGATACAGTCACCTCCAACTACGTTAAATATAATTTTTCTTAAGAATATAACTCGAATATAAACCATACATATTTTACAAATCACAAACTATTTGGTTTGAGGACTGATTATATACGTAGATACTTAAACTTCTAGATTGACCTCGGTTGTTAACCGTTGAAATGACCCCAAACCAAAAAAAACAAAAATTAGGGACCTCTTTGTTAGTTTAGGTTTCGATCCAAAACTTTATAATGGTTACAAAAATACTAGAAGTTATAAAAACTTATAATGAATGGATGTCAATTCAAATAAGTGGCAGCGAGTAGCGACATGATGTCCCTTAGCAATAAATGCGTGAAGAGTGAAGACAGACGTTTTGAAGATTGGATCATTGGATGAATGTAAGAAGTCCTTATGAAGTAATTTTGTGGCCTAAAGAGAACTCCCAATTATTCTTTTTTGTTTCGTTCGTAATTCTCTTATAATTACAAAAGTACTAGTAAACGATTGAAATTTATTATGAACTCCAAACTATGACTTCAATATGTTGGAACTATAACAGAGTCCAAGATTCTAGGTCGTGTTCAGTGCCGAGGAGAGCAAGAGAAATATGACGCGTTTCAGAACCGTTTCTATGTGTCCAAGATCTATATGATGTCGGCACTCGGAGGAAAGTGGACAAGCTTGTCCAAAAATCATATTTTAGCCGGTTTTAATGATTTGGACATTTAGTGTTAATATTATACGAATCTGTAACCACAACACACGCACACTGGAGTTAGATGGATTATCAGACATCTCTGAGGAAGTTTCATTCCCACCAGACTAAAGAAACTCGAATTTTTGGATTTAAGTTATACAATGTTTACTATTTTTGTATGCAATTATTCACCAAAGCGGTATATACCGCTAATACTTTAAGACAATAAGAAAGAAGTATAAATAGATACATAATCCATTTAATTATAATCTATTTTTTCTAATTATGTATTTTTCTTATATGATCTTAAATAAATAAACTCTCTCTTGATTTAAATTTAATTTGTAGAGAAAACAAAATCCATCACTACTTGTATTCTAAAGCGTACTGTACTGGGACTAGTTGACTACTAGAACGTTTAGGACGATTCCATTTTATTTTCTATGTAAGAGAGAGTTGTGGGTTAACCGTTTGACGGGTTCAGTCTTTTCTTTACTTTTTGTGGGTTTATATATGTTCCCTTTGTCGAATATTCGAACTTCTTGATAAGTTTATTTTCTTTTCACTATTAAAAAAAGAAATAAAGAAAAATAGAGAAGGCCCTCTCTCACAGCAAAACCCACCTGACGTGGTCACACTCCCACCCCATACATTGGCTCAAAGTGTTTGGTGGATGACATGAGCTGGTTTGCGCGACATCTCTTTCGCCGTGGACCTGGATTAGTCAAATCTATTTAAAGAAAAATACATTTTACAAACTTCCTTGAAATTTAAAGAAAAACATTGTTTTCAAACAATCCTAACATGCGTTATCTTATTCATTTCCCTACACCACATCATCAACAACAGTCATATACTCACCTTCATTTATTAAATTCCATATTATCTGATCTTTCAAATACTTTTAAGAAACTGTTTACAATATCAAATTTAACTTTCAATCTACTCATTAAATGTATATTGAATATTATACAATGGTATAAAGGGGTAAATTAGGAGATGAAACATTCTAGATATTTTTAGGTACAGTATTTGAGTTAATTATGAAAGGAGGAAACTAAGATCTTCGTCGTGATGAACAAGCATCAACTGGATGATTCAAGGGACCCAAAAGTTAGTTCAAAATGCTGAACATAATTGGAGAACGAGATACAGCACGTATGTAAATCAGCAAGTGAATTCATATAGAAAAAAATGCTGACCCTTGTTGAGTGCTGGCTCCTGCAGGCTTAAACGATAATTATTATGTTAGTTATGGGCCTTCTTGCTGGGCCTGGTTTCTCACGAGCTTGGTCAAACATACACACTCATACGTTATCAATTTCTTATATTTCGGATTTCAGTTTCATACCAAGACAAAATCACATGACGTACGATACGAGAGAGCTACACAACTTACAAAGTTACAAGTTTATCTTTCAATCGAATCTCAACGGATCCATCATCCATGATACCATATAGTGACATAGTATAGATTAAAAATCATTTATTCAATATACCAGAACTACTTAAAAGGACTTTGTCTAATTTCAAAAACTCATTTCTATATATAGTAGAGATTTTATATATATCTTGCAATTAAGACACTCAAATAAAAAACTAGAGAACACACACAATTAAAGACCGTTCATTAGAACGATTTAGCTCATTTTAACATCAAAGATGCACGACATGGGGTTTGCCACGTGTCTCATCTAGCTGGTTGATCATGTAAAGCGCGTTGCTCGTGACCCTCGCCACCTTGGTCATCCACTGCTTCACCTCCGTTTTGATTTCACCGTCGATACCTTGAAACCCATCAAGACACGTGTCGTCATCTGTAAGCGCAGCGCTAGCCCACGTCTGTGCATTGCTCATCTGCCACCGGAACTCCTTAGCCGAACCGCCTGAGACGCGGAGATGCTTCAAAACGCCGAGCGTACGGCTCAGCTCGTCCACCGAGTCTCCAATCATCTCCACACAGTCCACGAGTGCCCCTTTCTCCAGCTTCTTCTTCTTCCCCACCGAGTCTCTCACCGCCGCAAGCTTCTTAGCTGCGCTTTGTGCGTGGGAGAGGCTGATTCTGACGGCTGCTTGAGCTAAATCGCGGCTGTTGTTGATGGTAGGGCCGGAGTAAGATGAAAGTGTACGGACGCATAGTGATGGGTAGCTCGCGTGTTCGCAAGAGGAGTGTACGATGTCTTCACCACCATTATTATGTCGACCATGTCCCGTGGTGGCGGCTACAATGACGGTGAAGACAATGGCGGCGATGAAGTGTGTATGTGAAGGAGCCATAACTTCTCTCTCTCTCTCGGCTTAGACTTTGAGTGAGAGACCGAAACTAGGGTTATGTCTGTAAATGAAAAGGAGAGTAGTCGGTAAGAAGAATTTAAAGCCGTAGGTCCGTGGAACATTACTTAATTACCCTCAGATATTTCCTTTAGTTTTACGTGTGTACGTACAGAATATAGGGGTAAGAAGGTGAATGGACAGCATTCTCTTTCATTATGGGGGAAATGTGTAAAATTAAATGCACCGCATTTTACAGAACAGATAGAATAGTAGCCAATCCAGCGCAAAAACAAGAAAAAAGACTGTCCATTTCCATTGCGTATACATAAACTTGATAGCAAAATTTTGATTTTTTTTTTTTTTTGACGATAGCAAAATTTTGATTATAAAACTATATAAGTAACAAACAATACGAAAAAGAACAAAATTTGTGAAATTATTGGCGGACTGGTCACTAATGCCCAATTATTTCCAAAGAAGTTTCATCAGAAGTTTGGGTCCACATTTTGGTTATGAATTGACAAAAGAGCTTTCAGAGACAAAATCTTTATTTGCCATTATTTAAAATGGCTGCCACTTCTTTTGCTCCACTCTTTGTAGTTTGTATCATATAATTTGAGGGTAAATTCTATACTACATGCAATATTAAAACGAGTTAATCTTCATTCAAATTTTTTTTAAAAATTGAATTATGAAAACAAACAGCATAAATATTTAGAAGGAAAAAAAAACCTTTCAGTTGGTAAATTAGTCATTTGCTATATCAAGTACACCAAAATATATATGCCAAGTTTTTTTGCCTGTAGGAAACTTTAATGATGCTTTTCTGGAAGGACCCACTTAAAATAAAATGTCACATCTTCGTATGTTTATTATTTGGAGATCCAATTATACATAACGTGAAGTCTAATGAGTGATAGTTGTTAGTTAATGGTCTTAGGCTAGCTAGCAGCAGCCTCTTTGGTCTGCGGACGACAAGTCGACAATGTTATTGGATACCACTTTTTTCACCATATCGAATGTTTGAGAGGTTAAGCCGTTAAGGGCCGTGTGACGATGATCGAAATATCCTAATATGTAACTTCAGCAAATGATTCTGAAAATTTGTCTTCCACAAACATCTCCACAACGTCACTTGCATCAGAAAGTTAACATTTATACATGTAAAAAATTGGTAAAATATACTTCCATCTTTTAATACAAATCTTGAAGGTGGTAAGTACTAAATAGTAGCCCTGTTCGAACCTGGCCGAGTTTAAAAACCAAGACTGAACTGAACTACACTTGTGTAAAAGAATACGTGGATCAGAGTCACCACCATCAAGATTTGTATTAAAAGATGGAAGTATATTTAGAAGGATGGCCCTAGCAACACAAACAACTACACATGTGTGCATGAGTCAAGTTTTGATGGGCTTAAAAAGTACATGCTTGTTGTCAATTTTAGATTGGCCTAACCAGCAAGCAAACATACAGTAACTTGGAATCAACAATTGAATATTCTCCTCTAGCTCTCATGCGATCCTTCATTCCTTGGTTATGTAAAAAAATTTTATTTACAAATTGCAACTTAACCAACAAAAAATACATTTCAAACAAACAATTAAAGTTTCCAAAATAAGGAACTACTCTAAATTTAGACAACTCCGGCCGTTACTAGTTCTGTTGTCATCCCATAACCTTACGACATTTCCATTAATCACCGTTAAATCCACGTAACGATACCAACTGTCATCACCATTTCTCATCCTCACCACTCCTTCCCATTTCCCCCACCATTCTCCGCCACAATCACCCAAACCTCCTCCGTAGTCACCGGTAACGGCCGTTAACTCTCCGTCGATACACCTCCCACCGTCACTGTCAACGTCTACTTCGTAATACATCGTCAGCTTCTTCCCCTTCGTCACTCCGTCATCGCACGTTAACGGCTCGGTTTTCGTAATCGTTTCTTTCACTTGAGCAACCGTTTCTTTAACCGTAGCGGTTATTGATTGCGGCGTTTTCGTAACCGTTTCTTTCACTCGAGCCACCGTTTCTTTAACCGGACCGGTTCTTGATTCCTCTAACAAGACACATGCATGGCCGTCTCCGTCTCCGATGGTGGTGACTCTGATCCTCCAGAAGCTGACGGCGGCAGTAACTACAGCGATCCATGTCCAGACGTTGTTGACGGCGGCGAAAACACCGAAGCTAGCGTATTGAAACGCCAAGGCCTCTAACGGAGATTCCAAGGTCGCCATCTTAATTATCCTTTTTATATCTTTTTTGCCGTTTGGAATCCGAAAATAAGCAAAATATGAGAATGGTTCCAAGCGGTTATATAAAGGAGAGGGGATGAGAGAGATGAGAGATGGGCCGTTGGATGAAGAGCAAGTTGAGTTAGGAAAGGTAAGCCGTTGGATATGATGTTAATGTGCAAGTGGAAGTATGAATATTTTTGGTAGATGCTGAGAATCGAGAGCGGAAGATGCCTTTTGTGTGCAAGGAAGATGCGAATAGCCCAATGAGTTATTCCCCACCCCTCGAAAATTTAATAATATTAGAAAACAAAGAATTGTATAACAAACCTAAACAACACTTTCAATACGACTCTCTTTATTTTGTTGTTGTTGTGTGCTTATGATTGTGTGCATGACCGATGCAACATTACTAGGTGGAGGATGTTCCGTGTTCGTCCATCACTAAAATTACTATTTTTAAAATATATATCTTCAATATTGGTATTTCAGAGAGTGAAATATTTGGTTCACAATAGCTTAGAGTACCTCCATCAGGACGATGGGTATGCTCTTATTGGGTAAACGTTGGCATTTTTTTTTATTTTTTTTAATAATTAGAAATACAATGAGTCAATGTCAAATTACACTCTCTTCCATTTAGACACTAACTATCATCTTTATTTAACGGGAAAATTCCCAAAAAAAACACCAACTATTTAATATTTACCAGAAAAAAACATGAACTTTTTTCGTTGTTAGAAAAATACGCAGACTATTTTTTAGTTGATAAAAAATACACGAACTATTTATTTTTTCCAGTTTTTCCTCTTCTCCGTTTCGACCGTTAACGGTATTGTAACGGTGTTACTATTATTGAAAAAAATTCCAAAAAAAACACAAACTATTTATTTGTTGCCAGAAAAATACATTAACTTTTTTTTCTTTGCCTGAAAAATACATAGTTTTCCATTTCTTATTTTCCATTAACAATGTTAGAGATCATTAACTTATAACTTTCTCTGCTCTCTTGAACTTCATTCAAATTTTCACTACTGTATAGAATAACTAAAATAAGAATAAAAATACATAATTAGATTAATCGATTTATAAATTCCTGATTAGTGTTGTTTTTGGATTTATACTGACTTTACAAATTTTGAAAATTCATCAACATTTCTCTAAAATTTTATGAGATCTCCACCTTTGTAGACCTTTGTATACATTTCAAAAAATATGCATCTCTTTAGTTTAGTACCTTTTATGATGCTTATAGCCAGTGTAAATCATCAAATGGGCTGGTGTACGCAAACTTGATCGAGATCGTAGATTATAGCCATTTTGTGGGACATCAACTCTTGTAACCTAACCAGATTCACCATTTATTTATGCAAAAATAATACTAATTGAGAAATTTGGAAATCGATTAATCTAATTGTGTATTTTTGTTTTTGAATTTAGTTATCATAAATAGTAGTGAAAACTTGTATGAAGTTCAAGAGAGCAGAGAAAGTTATGAGTTATGATCTCTAACATTGTTAATGGAAAAATAAGAAATGAAAAATTATGTATTTTTCAGGCAAAGAAAAAAAGTTCATGTATTGTTCTGGCAACAAATAAATAGTTTGTGTTTTTTTCTGGAATTGTTTTCAAAATAGTAACGCCGTTACAATACCGTTAACGGTCGTAACGGAGACGAGGAGAAACTGGAAAAAAATAATAGTTCGTGTATTTTTTATCAACTAAAAAATAGTCTGCGTATTTTTTTGGCAACGAAAAAAGTTTATGTTTTTTTCTGGCAAATATTAAATAGTTGGTGTTTTTTTTGGGAATTTTCCCTTTATTTAACCACCACACTCTTTTAAATTTAATTTCTATATCATCATCATCATCATCATTGATATATCATGGTTTTTAGGTGTTTTTAGCCATGATATAAGTTTTGTTTATAGAGTCTTTTTGGTATTTTTAGAGTCTTTTGAGTCTTTTATAGGATTTAACATGGATGAGAGCATAATGGAGCTAAATAGGAGGATTTGGAGCACATTCAAGCATTGAGGCTGAGCTACGAAGTTGGGAGACATGTTCAGAAGAGTGCATCGATCGACACATCATATGCATCGATCGATGCTAGGCCAAAGACAAAATCGGAAGATTTTCCCACAAGTTTTGAAGATTTACAAAGCTGACCCAAAGTTTTTCATATTTGCATCATTAGTCCCTGGACGTTTTTAGGAATATAAATAGGATTTTTGGGTCATGTTTAGACCTAAGCTTTATTTTTCCCTGCAACTTTTGAGAGCAAAACCCTGAGAGATTTTTAGAGAGTTTTTGGAGAGAAGAATCAAGACTCCTTCAGAGAAGATTCAGAACTCCTTTTCTTCTTCCTTTAATCTCTTAATGCTATCTATTTTATTCATGACTTGTGTTCTTACAATTATGTCTGAGTAGATCTGCTTGTTAGGTTTAGGGTTTCTCATTAGGGATTTCATGGATTATTAGATCTGTTAATTTAGGATTCATTATCTTTCTTGTTCTTCACCATAGGTTGTTCTTAATGCTAGATCTTTGATTAGTCATCTGGATTTAGATCTTAGGATTATTGATTGATATGAGAATATAATTGATTTTCCTGACAAAAACCTTTGGTGAGCAAAATTACTTTTTGCAAAGAGATTTGAATTAGTGATTTTGTGAACTTATCTAAACTTGATTTTATTGCTGGTTTTTAACTTGAATTTTGCAAAGAGATTTGGATTTTCTGGTTTTAAAACTTAGATAATATTTGCAGTGAGAACTGATTTATTTTATAATTGTGTTTAGAGTTCAAGAACGGTGCTTAAATGTTGAATCCTGCTTGTTTAATTAATTGATCTGATTTTACATGATTTCCTGAGAATTTCCCTAGGCCTAGCGTTTAATCCTTCTGAATTTACATCTCTTTTATTTTCTGTTTTTGTATTGCTATTTAAATTACAATTTTGGTTTAGTATAAGTAAAAGAATATTAAATCTATTGTGTGATTTATAGTGCTTGTGGATACGATCCCTAAGTACTACAACTGATCTCTTAATTTGAGAGAGTAGCTCAGGGTTAAATTTGAGCATATCAAATTTTGGCGCCGTTTTCGGAGACTCTTTTGATTCACCATTAGATTAAAGTCTTTGATTTTGTCTACATTTTTCTTTTTCTGTTTTACTCACACGCTTTTGTTTCTTTTATCTTGTGTGTTTCAGGTACATACCTAAGCCTAGCACCAGGAAAAATCCTACTGGTCCAGTTGTTAAGCTTACAAACCAAGAGTTAGGACAACTAGAGCGTGAGAACACAAAAGCAGCCAAATCAACAAAGATGGTCAACCCAATCATATTGAGACCAGATGCGGCTGGAGTTTTGAGGGATCAAGAGGGTCATGTGTGCAACGAACTAGGCCAAAAACTTGATGCTGAAGGACAGGTTATTCAAGAAGAAGTCGTTGTGGCCGATGGGAATGCAGATGGCGTCGATCGACGCAACGATGGCATCGATCGACGCAATCAGGAAGGCATCGATCGACACAATACTGGTGTCGATCGATGCAATGCCAGAGCCGATGCAGAGAATGTTCAGAGGCAACGGGACAACAATGGAGAACTTGTCAAGACTCTTGCGGACTTCAACAGGCCAGACTTATTCTATGAGAACCGTTCCGCAATTGTCGCTCCTCCATTCCCAAGGAATGATTTTGAGCTGAAGCCTGCATACTTTGCTCTTGTTGGACATAGACCATTCCAGAACTTGCCACATGAGGAGCCTCTAGACCACATAAAGCACTTTGAGGACATAGTTACAAGCATCAAGGCTAATGGAGTTACTGAGGACTATCTCTACTGCAAGTTTTTCCCATTCTCTCTTGCTGGGAAAGCTTCTCATTGGCTAAGGCAGCTGAAACCAGGATCTCTGACAACCTGGCATGACATCAATGTGGCATTCTTGAACTACTTCTATGATGATGCCATGTCTGATGAGCTGAGGATTAAGCTCTCCACCTTTAGACAAGGACCAACTGAATCTGGTAAGATTCAAAGCATATCAGAGAGATTGTCCGCATCATGGGTTTTCAGAGGTGCAGTTGATTAGTATCTTCTTCAGTGGTATTGATTGGAGGTATCAGATGGCTTTGGATGCAGCTAGTGATGGGAACTTCAAGACAAGGTACCCAGATGATGCTGAGAAATTGATAGAAAGGCTAGCATCAAGCAACAATACCAAGAATGCAGACTTAGAGCGAAAAAGAGCACATGAAGGCAATGGTTCAAATCAGTTTGCTACAGTGAATGCTAAGTTGGATACAGTGCATAACCTTCTTGTGGGAAAGAAGTCTGTCCATTTTGCTGAAGATGTTGAGATTTTTGAGCCAAAGCCAGAGACTAGAGAAGAAGATGTCAACTATGTGTATGGAGCTGGGTATTAAAATCAGAGATTTGGTCAGAAGAATTCTTTCTCAGGAAATCCAAACAGCAATTTCACAAGGAACTATGGATCTTCTTCTTACCAACCCCTCCCTCCACCCAATTCAGAGAGCAAGATGGAATCAATGATTGGACAGATTTTGGAAGGTCAACAGAAGTTAACAGTGGACTTCAATGGGAAGATTGATTCTGTATACACTGAGCTGACTGGGAAGTTTGATGCTCTAAATACTCATGTCAAGAAGTTGGAGAATCAAGTGATTCAGACTGCTGGGTCTGTTAAAAGACAAGAGGAACTTCTTTCTAGAAGAACTGAGAACCCTAAGCATGCTTGTAATGCGATTTTAGTGAAGGAAGGAGACGAAGATACGTCACTTGATCCAGCATCGACCGATGCAGCTGCTAACCATCAATCGACGCAACCCTCGGTGGTCGTGGAAGGGTTGACTTTGCGAGACATCATCGACCAATGTAACTCTAGCATCGACCGATGCAACGTCGAGACCGAGAAGGGAGTTACGAAAGCTCCGATTCCAGTTGCTGAGAGAGTGTACAAGCCTAAGGTTCCTTTTCCTAAGCCTAGGAGATCTAAACTAGAGATTGAAGAAGCTAAATGCAAGGCTATGATGGACAAGGTGATGATAGAGATGCCTTTGATTGATGCTGTTAAGTTTTCTCCTGTGATTAAGCGGTATGTCAAGAGAATGGTCACAAATGGTTTGAGTCCTGAGGAAGGAGCACTTCTTACAAAGGATGTCAGCTCAATACTGTTGAAACAGCCTCCACAGAGGANTCTTATACACCACCTTGGGTGAAGAGGACATCCTCTCAGAAGCATTCATTGCCATGTTCCGATCCACCGGATGCCTGAGATCCGACATAGTCAAGCTAATGACTGAAAACAAGCGCTTAGTNTTGCTCTATCTCCACAGGAAGGTTTTCTCACTCACTTTGTGATCTTGGCTCTAGTATTAACTTGATGCCACATTCTGTTGCTGTGAGACTTGGGATGACAGATTTCAAGCCAACTCAGATCTCTCTTATTTTAGCTGATCGGTCCAGAAGGATACCTGAAGGTGTCTTAGAGGATATTCCAATCAAGATCGGAGATTGCATGATTCCCACTGACTTTGTGGTGCTGGAATATGACAAAGAACCAAGTGATCCTCTCATTTTAGGACGCTCTTTCTTGGCTACAGCTGGTGCTATCATAGATGTGAAGAAGGGACACATATCTCTGAATGTGGATGATTTGGTCATGAACTTTGAGATGGACAAGCTGAGAAGGGTTCCCACTATTGATGGTCAGACATTTTTTGTGGAGGTGGTTTCTGATGATAATCCAATCATAGAGCTTCATGAAGACATTACTGTTGGGTATGTCAAAGAGTTTGAGACTGTTGAGAAAGTGAGCAAGCAAGTTGTTAAGCGTGAAGATTGGAGAGGAGATCATCTAATCAGTACTAGAGATCATGATGAGGTTCTGATCCATGACAAGTCGCTGGTAGATGATGTTTTTATAATGGAAACACGGATTGCTGAGGAAAGCTGCAGAATCGTTGAAGAAACACGAGTTGCAGGCCAAGCATCGATCGANTTTTATTTTATTCGCCAATCTCTTACTTGATAGCACTGGGACAGTGTTGTTTAAGTCTGGGGGAGGCAGTTACTAACTACGTTTTTNCTGCAAGTCCTAGACCAGTTGTAAAACTGAAATCTCATCATTCCACAGCCAAGAAACCAGAGGTAAGGCCAAGGTATGCATCTCCTTCTCCCAAACCTTCTCCATTCATCAATAAGAATTTGAAAGGTACAAAAACTGTTGTGCAGTTAACCAAGCCACGAGATTATCGTAGTGCGCTTGTTTCTTCTGTTGATGATTTTGCAGGACTTAAAAGAAAGCCACCCATACCTAAGTCCCGCCCTGGTCCTGTTCCTCACATCCTTGGCAGACCTCATGCACCTAAATCTTATACACCACCTTGGGTGAAGAGGACATCCTCTCAGAAGCATTCATTGCCATGTTCCGATCCACCGGATGCCTGAGATCCGACATAGTCAAGCTAATGACTGAAAACAAGCGCTTAGTGGGAGGCAACCCACTGGTAGGTTTTTCTTTTTCATTTTTCTTTTGATTTTCATTTATTTTTATTTTATTCGCCAATCTCTTACTTGATAGCACTGGGGACAGTGTTGTTTAAGTCTGGGGGAGGCAGTTACTAACTACGTTTTTGTTTTTGAGAGTCAGTCGAAAAAAAAATGGTTTTATTGAGTCAAAATTTTGTTGGGAACTATGACTTTTCTTTTTAGTGTACTGCCTTGGTTGATTAATGCTGCAGATTGAATCCACAAATCCGACTAATGAAAAATCCAATGGCTGACCAGTGAACCAGAGACATCCGAATTTCCAACAGAATCCATAAAAACTTGAGGTAATTTATGTACTTTTATTTTCAACTCATCAAGGAGATTTATGTTCATAGAGCTTGACTCCTTGTTCATACCTGACAAGTAAGGCTACAAAAGAAAATGGTACTCCTCTCCTTTATTTCAAGTTAAAAAAAATTCTGAGAGCTTTGTTAAAAAAAAAAAGAAAAAAAGATGAGATGATTTAGATTAGTTTAGAGAGGTAGGTACATTACCTATGACCTCATTATTCTACTCTTGAGTCAAATTATCACACAAAGCTTGGAAGCAAGGGCTAGGTAAATTACTGATGACTCCATTATTCGCCTACAACTTTGACAAAAAAAAAGACAAAGCAAAGCTCAAAGGAAGATTAAATAGAATAAGTCTGGGGGATAGAATGAGTATCACATGTGTAAAAGATATGTCTTGCTTGTTATGGTATTGTACGGGAATGAGTCTAGAAGGTTCTTGACATTGATTAAATTGATGAGACCCACCGATGAAGGCTTAATGGAGGAAGTAGTGGAATTTGGTTTGAATTTGGGATGCTATGAATGTCAACGGAGAAGTACATGGTGGTTCCATTTGGATTTATAAGCTAAGCATGTGGATTAAGGTTTGGATGATCATGGCATTACTTTAAAAAGAAAATGAGTTCCTGCGTTTTCAAACCTCTTTCACAGGGCTAAGTTTATGTTTTGCTTGAGGGCAAGCAAAGGTAGTCTGGGGGAGTTGATATATCATAGTTTTAGGTGTTTTTAGCCATGATATAAGTCTTGTTTATAGAGTCTTTTTGGTATTTTTAGAGTCTTTTGAGTCTTTTATAGGATTTAACATGGATGTGAGCATAATGGAGCTAAATAGGAGGATTTGGAGCACATTCAAGCATTGAGGCTGAGCTACGAAGTTGGGAGACATGTTCAGAAGAGTGCATCGATCGACACAGCATATGCATCGATCGATGCTAGGCCAAAGACGAAATCGGAAAATTTTCCCACAAGTTTTGAAGATTTACAAAGCTGCCCCAAAGTTTTTCATATTTGCATCATTAGTCTCTGGACATTTTTAGGAATATAAATAGGATTTTTGGGTCATGTTTAGACCTAAGCTTTATTTTTCCCTGCAACTTTTGAGAGCAAAACCCTGAGAGATTTTTAGAGAGTTTTTGGAGAGAAGAATCAAGACTCCTTCAGAGAAGATTCAAAACTCCTTTTCTTCTTCTTTTAATCTCTTAATGCTATCTATTTTATTCATGATTTGTGTTCTTACAATTATGTCTGAGTAGATCTGCTTGTTAGGTTTAGGGTTTCTCATTAGGGATTTCATGGATTATTAGATCTGTTAATTTAGGATTCATTATCTTTTATGTTCTTCACCATAGGTTGTTCTTAATGCTAGATTTTTGATTAGTCATCTGGATTTAGATCTTAGGATTATTAATTGATATGAGAATATAATTGATTTTCCTGATAAAACCTTTGGTGAGCAAAATCACTTTTTGCAAAGATATTTGAATTAGTGATTTTGTGAACTTATCTAAACTTGATTTTATTGCTGGTTTTTAACTTGAATTTTGCAAAGAGATTTGGATTTTCTGGTTTTAAAACTTAGATAGTATTTGCAGTGAGAACTGATTTATTTTATAATTGTGTTTAGAGTTCAAGAACGGTGCTTAATTGTTGAATCCTGCTTGTTTAATTAATTGATCTGATTTTCCATGATTTCCTGAGAATTTCCCTAGGCCTAGCGTTTTTAATTCCTGAATTTACAACACCTTTTAATTATGTTTTTGCATTGTCTTTAATTTAATATTTTTGATTTAGCATAACTAAAAGAATAATAAGTCTATTGTGTGAATCTAGAGTTCTTGTGAATTCGATCCCTAAATACTACATTGACCTCTTAATTTGAGAGAGTAGCTCAGGGTTAAATTTGAGCATATCAATCATCTATATATTTCTTCCGCACACATGTTAGGATTTAAGTCTTTAACCAATAAATACAAATTATTCGACCAGGTCTAAAATGTTATAACAGATAATTATATGTAGTCCCATGGAGTTGTATAAAATATTACTAGAGAAAATTTGAAATAAAAGATAAATAAATCAATTATTGTCCATCTAGGCATTCTATAAACAAGATTGGTCACATATGCATTCATATTATTAGAATCCCATTATAAACTTAGTTTTTTAAAATCTTACAAAACGTTAAAAAAATATTTTCTAAATTCAATTTTTTTTATTTTTTAATATATTTTGGAACAAAAATATAAGGCAATACAATATTCTTCTTCAGGCAATACAATATTTTTAAAATACTTGTAGCCGTGGTTCATCTATTATTCTTCTTCAGAAAAATTGAGCTTTCATAAACAAACTTTTTTTCTTTATACTTCTTCATCTTACTCTCTCTTATTCTCTCACATCGATTTGTCTTACCATATTTGTGGCACTCAGAATTTTCCAAACAGAACCTCGATCAGAATTCTATTAATTCTCTGTTATTAGAAGGTAGAGCAGGCATTTCTTAATAGTTTTGTGGTTTATAAATATTCAGAGCTTCATATATATTCTAGGTAAAAATTATGATTCAAACAGATTAAAATGGATTTTGGTAGCTTTGATTTCTTTGCATGAGTTGGACTTATTATATTTAGTACTCATGTTGCTTTGATTCGTTCTATTAGTTGTACGTAGTTACGCTTCAGTTGCTTAGCTTTTGATTTATTTCATGAAAAGAGTTTGTTTTGCTATTGGTGATACGTAAATAATTTGTTCACATTGTGGCTGATCCACTTTCATGATTTTTTTATATTTTACGTGTGTATTGCTTTTGTGCAGATATGGAAAATGAATGTCCAAAGCGTCTATTTAAAGATGGAAAAGAGCCACTAGTGGAAAAGATAAATAACAGCTGCAAAATGTCTCTTATGAGCAAACTAAAGGAAGCATTGCCATCAGAGTATGATGAAGTGAAGAGAGATCCAGTGTTCGCTCATGTCTTTGCAATACACGAAAATAAATTAAGTTATTCAGCTCGCTTTGTACACTGCATCATGTGTAGGCAATTGGTAACAAAGAAAAATCATGAGTTATGGTTTGTGTTTGGACGAAAACCACTTAGATTTTCACTCCAAGAATTTTATGCAGTAAGTGGACTCAAATACATTGATGATGGGAGGTGTGATTATGAGAATTGGAAAGATGATAAAGGATTTTTGAGTAAATTGTTGAAGAGAGATGGACATATTTGCATAAAGAAGTTGTTGGATGACATAGATAATGTAAAGAAGTGGACTCGGGAGGATAGAATCCGTTTCGTCTATATTTGTGTGATAGGTGGGTTGGTCATGGCTAAGGGTGATACGAAAAAAAATCGATCATTTATAAATCAAGATGGTAATGGATCTTCGTAATGTTTGTAATTATCCTTGGGGGCTTAAAGCTTATGATTATCTACTAAATTGTATTGTGAAAAAGATGTGATTTGAAAAAAAACCGAAAGCTATGTTTTGGATGGATTCTCATATGCACTTCAAACATTGGATCATTGTTGGGAGAAAAAATTAATAGTGAATTGATCGAAGCTCCTAAATGCTCTAATTGGAAAGGCGCAGCAAAGGTTTCATATGAGGATATCATTTTTGTGGAGAGCACATTTACGTCAAATGTGAGTCTCTAAGTAGCATTATTCTTTTTTTCTTTTCTCTTTTTAACAAAAAAAAATACTACTTAGAGACTACATTCAGTGTTAATTTCTTTTGGATTCTATAATATTAAAGTGTTATTTTATTTTTATTGCTAGATCTCCACATATGTCACAACATGCAGTGTTACTTTATTTTTCTTGCCAGTTTCCACATATGATTTTTTTTTTTGTCAAACATTCCACATATGATTATCTACACTGATTTTTGAATTGTTTTCTGTTTTGTAGGCTGTTGTTTATCCATTCATTTCTTATTCAGGAAATGAGGATGCAAAATTTGTATGGTCGGATGAAATCAAAAATGGTGAAGTGGATTATATGATTGATACTAGCAATCGATCCACGCTACGCGCGGTAGTTAGATTAAGGGGTATTCTGGGTTTTGTTGTGTATTTTATTTCTTTGGTTACGTAAAGCCATATTTACGTTTCTTGTTGTATTTGATTTTGGTTGCTTATGTTGTTTTGTTGGATATTTTATATACAAATAGGTTTTGCAGTAAGTATAATTTAGTATGCTGTTTTTTCTAAAAAAATTGAGAACATCTTGTGTGTTTTTTTGGTTTTTCAGATTTTTCAAGTAAAGGCTAGAAATCTCTAAAACTCAGGAGAATCGCTTTCTCTCTTCTTTTTCTCTTCTTTTTCACGCATTAGCACATCCTGCATTATGACGAAAATTGTTAAAAATTAGTATATAATGGTAGATGAAATTAATTTAAATATATATATATATATATATATATCTATCAAATAGTTGCAAACTAAAATGAAAGAGACAAATACATTAGTTTTAAATAGAACTGCAGTTACTGAATCTATGCATGCCATTTTATATAACTGTTTCAAATGGTTTTTTCCCTTTTTATTATAACGTCTACTGATTTCGTCAGTTTAAAGTGAATGCATTGACTAAACTTATGCATGCCATTTTTAAAGTGAATGCATTAATCTTCTGCAATATCACTATTATATTTATTAGTAATAAAATATCGTAACGCTTAGTATCTGGTTTTTGCCTATAAAAGAAAGCAATACATGTCATTTGTGAAGATATCTTCTTCAGTTTTTTTCCCTGAAAAGAGTTATAACATTTTCCAAGAGAAATGGGTGAATATGATAGAGTCAAAGATCTACATTCATGGAGATCTGGCTGGAAGATTCAAGTGAAGGTGTTAAGGAAGTGGAGGAAAGTTACTCAGGACGATGCTACAATTCAACTAATTCTGTGTGATGCATTTGTAAGTATATAGGTATTTACTTGTTAATATAATTTAGATTAGTTTAACAATTAGCAACATATATGTTTCAGTAATTTTTTTTTTGTTTATTTGATATAGGGTGACAAGATTGAAACAACGATTACTGAAGTTATGTTTGAAACATTTGATCATCAAATAGAAGAAAATGATTGGAAAATATTTTCAACTTTTTCTGTCTGTTTCAATGACTGGAGGCTTAAGCACACTGATTGTGATTACAGGATCATGTTCATCAATGAAACCACCGTTGAGAACTCAGCAGTGATTTCCAACAATCACTTTTTTTATCTCGAAAGGGTTGATAGATTTTTCGAAGGATATCATGCTGTGAGAAATCTCCCATTAGGTATGTTTTTAATATATAATCGTATTTGTACATTCTTATATATTTTTTTCTTTTTGTAATCAATAATTTGATACAAATAGTTTGTTTTTTAACAAACATAATGGGTGAAGTCGTGAATGTGGAACCTCTCTTTTATCTACATGATCCAAATGCCGAGATGCCACATTAGATGATTAGGATCTTACGGTTTTCTCTAAGAGATTTGATTTTGTTAACTTTCTCATTGATTTTGCGCATATGAATTTTTTGATGTACTTAAATTAATTTCATACTAAGGCATGTTTTGGTGTAAACTATAGTGGACTTGACATACCATGTTTGGCATATAATGACTTGGTCGATTACTTTTACAACAATTGGTGGAGCACATGATGTTATCATGTTGTTGCAGTCCTCCAATTTTGGCATGTCAAATACCTCCACTTTTGTATTTGACATTAATCATAAAGTTTTATTATATTACCTCCACTTTGGTATTTGACATGCCAAAATTGGAGGACTGCAACAACATGATAACATCCTGTGCTGCACCAATTGTTGTAAAAGTAATCGGCCAAGTCATTATATGCCAAACATGGTATGTCAAGTCCACTATAGTTTACACCAAAACATGCCTTAGTATGAAATTAATTTAAGCACATCAACAAATTCATTTGCGCAAAATCAATGAGAAAGTTAACAAACCTCAAATCTCTTATAGAAAACCGTAAGATTCTAATCATCTCATGTGGCATCTTGGCATTTGGATCATGTAGATTAAAGAGAGGTTCCACATTCACGACTCCACCCATTATGTCTGTTAAAAAACAAAATATTTATATAAAATTATTGATTACAGAAAGAAAAAAAAATATAAGAATGTACAAATATGATTATATATTAAAAACATACCTAATGTGAGATTTCTCACAGCATGATATCCTTCGAAAACTCTATCAAACCTTTCGAGATCAAAAAAGTGATTGTTGGAAATCACTGCTGAGTTCTCAACGGTGGTTTCATTGATGAACATGATCTTGTAATCACAATCAGTGTGCTTAAGCCTCTGTGTCATTAAAACAGACAGAAAAATTGAAAATATTTTCCAATCATTTTCTTCTATTTGATGATCAAATATTTCGAACATATCTTCAGTAATTGTTGTTTCAATCTTGTCACCCTATATCAAATGAACCAAAAAAAAATTACTGAAACATATGTTGCTAATTGTTAAACTAATCTAAATGATATTACCAGGTAAATATCTATATACTTACAAATGCATCACACAGAATTAGTTGAATTGTGGCATCATCCTGAGTAACTTTCCTCCACTTCCTTAATACCTTCACTTAAATCTTCCAGCCTGATCTCCATGAATGTAGATCTTTACTCTATCATATTTACCCATTTCTCTTGAAAAATGTTATAAATCTTTTCAGGGAAAAAATCTGAAGAAGATATCTTCACAAATGACATGTATTGCTTTTTTTTATAGGTAAAAACCAGATACTAAGCGTTACGACGTTTTATTACTAATAAATATAATAGAGATATTGCAGAAGATTAATGTATTCACTTTAAAAATGGCATGCATAATTTTAGTCAATGCATTCATTTTAAACTGGCAGAATCAGTAGACCTTATAATAAAAAAGGAAAAGACCATTTGCAACAGTTATATAAAATGGCATGCATAGATTCAGTAACTGCAGTTCTATTTAAAATTTATGTATTTGTCTCTTTCAGTTTAGTTTGCAACTATTTGATAGATATATATAGATTTAAATTAATTTCATCTACCATTATATACTAATTTTTAACAATTTCCGTCATAATGCAGGATGTGCTAATGCGTGAAAAAAGAGAAAAAGAAGAGAAAAAGCGATTCTCCTGAGTTTTAGAGATTTCTAGCCTTTACTTGAAAAATCTGATAAACCAAAAAAATACACAAGATGATCTCAATTTTTTTAGAAAAAACAGCATACTAAATTATACTTACTGCAAAACCTATTTGTATATAAAATATCCAACAAAACAACATAAGCAACCAAAATCAAATATAACAAGAAACGTAAATATGGCTTTACGTAACCAAAGAAATAAAATACACAACAAAACCCAGAATACCCCTTAATCTAACTACTACGTGTAGCGCGGGTCGGTTGCTAGTATCAATCATATAATTCACTTCACCATCTTTGATTTCATCCGACCATGCAAATTTGCATCCTCATTTTCTGAATAAGAAATGAATGGATAAACAACAGCCTACAAAACAGAAAACAATTCAAAAACCCATTGTAGATAATCATATGTGGAAACTAGCAAGAAAAATAAAGTAACACTGCATGTTGTGACATATGTGGAGATCTAGCAACAAAAATAAAATAACACTTTAATATGATAGAATCCAAACGAATTTAACACCGAATGTAGTCTCTAAGTAGCATAAATATAATAAACTCACATTTGACTTAAATGTGCTCTCCACAAAAATGATATCCTCATATGAAACAGTTGCTGCGCCTTTCCAATTAGAGCATTTAGGAGCTTCGATCAATTCACGATTAATTTTTTCTCCCAACAATGATCCAATGTCTGGTACTGCTTCCATCACCCATATCTGAAGTGCATATGAGAATCCATCCAAAACATAGCTTTTGGTTTTTTTTTCAAATCACATCTTGTTTTTTCACAATACAATTTAGTAGATAATCATAAGCTTTAAGTCCCCAAGGATAATTACGAACATTACAAAGATCCATTACCATCTTGATGTATAAATGATCGATTTTTTTCGTATCACCCTTAGCCATGACCAACCCACCTATCACACAAATATAGACGAAACGGATTCTATCCTCCCGAGTCCACTTCTTTACATTATCTATGTCATCCAACAACTTCTTTATGCAAATCTGTCCATCTCTCTTCAACAATTTACTCCAAAATCCTTTATCATCTTTCCAATTCTCATAATCATACCTCCCATCATCAATGTATTTGAGTCCACTTACTGCATAAAATTCTTGGAGTGAAAATCTAAGTGGTTTTCGTCCAAACACAAACCATAACTCATGATTTTTCTTTGTTACCAATTGCCTACACATGATGCAGTGTACCAAGCGAGCTGAATAACTTAATTTATTTTCGTGTATTGCAAAGACATGAGCGAACACTGGATCTCTCTTCACTTCATCATACTCTGATGGCAATGCTTCCTTTAGTTTGCTCATAAGAAACATTTTGCAGCTGTTATTTATCTTTTCCACTAGTGGCTCTTTTCCATCTTTAAATAGACGCTTTGGACATTCATTTTCCATGTCTGCACAAAAGCAATACACACTTAAAATATAAAAAAATCATGAAAGTAGATCAGTCACAATGTGAACAAATTATTTACGTAGTTATTTACGTATTAACGATAGCAAAACAAACTCTTTTCATGAAATAAATCAAAAGCTAAGCAACTGAAGCGTAACTACGTACACCTAATAGAACGAATCAAAGCAACATGAGTACTAAATATAATAAGTCCAACTCATGCAAAGAAATCGAAGCTACCAAAATCCATTTTAATCTGTTTGAAACATAATTTTTACCTAGAATATATATGAAGCTCTGAATATTTATAAACCACAAAACTGTTAAGAAACGCCTGCTCTACCTTCTAATAACAGAGAATTAATAAAATTCTGATCGAGGTTCTGTTTGGAAAATTCTGAGTGCCACAAAGATGATAAGACAAATCGATGTGAGAGAATAAGAGAGAGTAAAATGAAGAAATATAAAGAAAAAAAAATTTGTTTATGAAAACTCAATTTTTCTGAAAAAGAACAATAGATGAACGACGGCTACAATTATTTTAAGTAAAAGAATATTGTATTGTCTTATATTTTTGTTCTAAAAAATATTAAAAGAAAAAATTGATTTAAGGAATATTTTTTTAACGTTTTGTAAGATTTTAAAAAACTAAGATTATAATGAGATTTTAATAATATAAATGCATATGTGATCAATCTTGTTTATAGAATGCATAGATGGACAATAATTGATTTATTTATTCTTTATTTCTAATTTTTCCGATAATAAATTTAAAAAAAATATATGAGGAAGGAACGTGAGAAAATAAAACAGAAGAACCTGAAAAGGCGAAAGTGAAGGGATAGCCAACAAAAAAAAAAAAAAAAATCTTTAAAAAAAAAAGATCCTGCGAGAGAGAATCAATGAAACTATAAAAATCCAAATAAAGGCAATCCTTAATTTCTCTCGCCATCTCTCAAAATCCGCTTCTCTCTAATTCGTTTTTAATTTCACCCCACCAAATATTTAGATTCTATATTAACTTTTGATTTTGTTTTTTTTTCAGTTTTAATATTTTTTGTTTAGTTTCAGAAGTACTTGAAAACATCTCTTCCTCGTATCATCATCGTTTTTGAGCTATTTGATAACAGAAAAAACCTAAAAAAAGATCCAAGCGTACAAAAAACAAAACGAAACCTTTGTGAGCTCCTTTTTTTGTTTGGTTGTTGCATGGTGTGTTTCTTCATCGTGTCTTCTTTATAGCTAACGAAAGCTTCGATTCGTTTTCCTCTTCAGGTAATTAATTCTTATTTATTCTGATAATGTTTATACTTACGTAATTCACACGATTGCTTGTTTATAACTTTTAAGGTTTTTGTTTTCATCTGAATTTATTTTTATTCTTTTGAGAACTTTTTTTATATTACGGATCCGGATCTAAATCTAGATTCAGTTTTTTTTTTTGTTGTTGTTTTTTTTTTAATTATATTTTTTAAGGTTTGATGTTCTTGAGAATGATCTGGTTGATAGGGTTACCATAGATTCCATGTTCATAAAAAAGTGGACTCTAAAAATATTTGCAGTTTGAGAAAGAACATTCTTTAATAAAGACGCTTTTGGATCTGCTTATCTTGTAGATGTGGGTGGGTCCTCTGTTTTGGCTGCTTATATTTATTTATTTAGGGGTCATAAAACTGTGTAATGTGTTTATTTCTTTGTTTTGATGCAACTTAGTTTGTGGTATTGTAAATGCAGCTACAAGGGAAGAAGAAGAAGATCATATGTGACATTTGATCTCTCATTAACGAAACGTGTGTGCGGGATTATTAATTAGGCAGATGGATGAAAACAACGCGGCAAAGTTAACCGGAATCAGGCAGATTGTGAGGCTTAAGGAGATTTTGCAGAAATGGCAAACCGTAACGATAGGCCCCAAGTCAGATGTTCCTCCATTGGAAGCAGGAAAGCAAGCGGCCGAGATGATTGCACCCGCCCTCAACAAGAGGCTATTAGAAGTAAAGAACGCTGACTCGGATGAGGAGAACTGTCAAAGCCCTGAGCCGCCTCGTGATGTTCCTAAAGGGTATCTTGCGGTTTATGTTGGACCAGAGCTAAGGAGGTTTATCATACCGACAAGCTATCTCAGCCACTCCCTCTTCAAGGTGTTGCTTGAGAAAGCAGAGGAAGAGTTTGGTTTTGATCAGAGCGGCGCCCTCACCATCCCTTGCGAGGTCGAGACTTTCAAGTACTTACTTAAATGCATGGAGAACAATCCTAATGATCATCACCCTGATGAAGATGACAACTCCGGTAAGCCCAAAGACCTCTCTCTTATCTAGACCATCATATCAATGGCCAAGCCAGGCTTAAAATCAGGCAGGACTGGGTTTAAACCATGATGAATCAAGGCTAAAAACATGCTGGGCTGCAAATGGGCCTGTCGAGCCTGTTAGGGATACATTAGCAACCACCATACGCTTATCATCTTTTCTGCTCCATTAACAATCAGAAGAGACTTTACAAATTGTTTGATGAGAAATCAAGCAATAGATTGGTCACTATATTGTTATGCTGATTTTTGAGAAACAAGAGCGATACTGATGGTTTTGTCTTGTCTTTTGCAGATGAGGAGGCAGTAGCAGCAAAGGAAGAGTAAATACAAGTCAAGTGATAAAAAAAAAACTCCTATAACTTTTTATTTTGTTACCATGATTCTTGTTATCTTTTAATTAATCATATACTGATGGAAACTAATAGGGATGATAAATTTGGGGTGTAATTGTAAAAATCAGGTTATTTTTTTGTGTTTTCCTGGTTTTTTTTCTTTCTTCATTCTTTGTCAATGACGATATAAGTTTACTAGCCATATATGTTAGATGTGAAAGGATTTGGTGGTCAAAGTGTGATACGAAATTATAAACAAAAATATAACCTCTTGAACGAAAACATGTGCACATTTCTTGTCTTCTCGTCAATTGTTATTATCGAAAACGACTGTTATGTGTGTCAATCAAGTAGACTAGTGAATAATATGCAACAAACTTATATACTTTATATGGCATGGGGTATATATCAATATATGGCTTGTGGTTGATTTTTTCAAGAACTGGTCGGATTTGGTGTAAATACTTTTTATTTAAGATTTTGAGGGGTTACATATACATGGAGTGTAGTTGATTTGTCAAGAATTTGTGTGTATATATACGTTTTATTTTATTTTAGCTGATGTATATATGGATTGTTGCCTTGTTGGATCACAATTAATTGTGAATACACGTAATTTAATATGTTGTTCAGTCTACTGGTATGGGAAGCTCCAATTGTGTTCCCATGCGGCCATGCGATAATGTTCTTGTGTGCGTGGGCATGTGGGGACAAATTAAGAGTATATATGTTACTTTGGAATACTTATTTTATCATACGTTTGGGAATTGTGGAACGTCATAAAACAGGAAAACATATGGATTAGTTTTACATGTGAATTTTTAGAACTAAAAATGCAAAACCTTTTTACAACATGTCAGCATATCTTTTGAGAAAACGAAAATTAAAGATGACGTAGTTCTTTTGTGGAAAATTAATTCTGTGTTTCTTTTTTTAAGAAGATAAATAAAATTTCACATTGACGAGGTGTCCGGACTCCGGAAGCCCCCTTCTCCCCTGCGTCAACCCTCATATTTCCTTTGTGAAATATTTTAATGACGTATGGGCCAATCAGTATAAAATAAAATATAAGATGAATTGATTAGGGTTGAAATTTTGTAACCCGTGATTGATCGATCTAGTTCACGAAGTCTGCTATACTCATTTGACCGCCGTAGCTCCGAGTATTGTATATATATCCAATATATTGATCAACATTGACATTGCAATTAGTTTTATCCAGTGCCGGCTTAACAGGGAGGGCGGGCAGTGCGACCGCTCCGGGTACATAGATTAAAGAGACATATACGTATCAGAAAAGGGGCACACATTTTTTTTTTTCTGTAAGTTAAAGAGGCAGAAAAAATATATTTTTAATTTAAAGGGGCACAAAAAAAAAATTTGTAAGCTAAAAATGGGCACAAAAAAAAATTATATGAACCAAAAAGACTTTTAAAAAAATATCAGTAAGTTTTTCTATAGGTTAAGGGGCATTTTTTTTTTGTTTGCCCAGGGACACGTAATATGTTTAAGCCGGCACTGGTTTTATCCCGTACATATTAAAATTGATCATTCTTATATTACATTGCAAGTCAATGTTTACACACAATATACATTTATTTATCGGTTGTCGTATCGTTTAACAGAAAAAAATATATATATAAAATTTTGTTTAACGAAAGACTGTAAAGTATACGAAGTATAGAATATACAAACAGCATCATATATTTCGGACGGACCTAAATTAATTGTAAAGAAGTTAACAAGCGTAGAACTCGACGAGTTCGTGGACGGACTCGGGACGTGACTCGTCGGCGTCGGCGTTCTCCAGCATCCAAAGTAAATGCTCAAACAAGACAACTTCGCACGACACGGAGATGGAACCATCCTCGCTGCCGCCACAGCCACCATCCACCGCCGCTAGCTGCTGAAAGAGCGGGTGGCTCACGACGTCAGAGCTCACATGGTACTGTCGACGTGTTCGGCCGACGTAGACAGTTTGAAGATATTCAGAGGGAAATGCACTCACGGCGGAGGATCGGCCGTGATTAGCTGGAGCCGACGATGGCTGGTTTGGCTTGGTGTTGAATGAGTTGAGCTTCTTCAAAACTGACTTCAGCTTCATCAGTTTGTTTCCTCCTTTCGCCATTTTCGATTCGGTTTGGAGACTTTAACGCCGGAGTGAGTTTTTCGGTAAGAGATAGAGAGAGAGATGTCGATGTCGAAGAAAGGAATGAGAATGGGGTTCTTTATATAAAGTTTATAGGGGTAGTTTCGTAGTTATAGTTTCTTTTTCGCCCAATAGAAATTTGTTTTAAAAAATTTGAGAACCCTCAGGTACCTTATCAACCGATTTTGAATAGCCAATAATCTATAAGTTTCCTTTATTTTATATTTGGGCAAATCTCTATAAGTAGCCTATAAGTTGCCAAGAGTCGGAAGCAATTATTCGAAAAGATTATGATTATGAATTAGAAAAATAAAAGCGAGTGTCACACACCCTAAAAAATACTTTTGCTTTTATATAAAAAAAAACCATGCAAATCCACATCACTCCAAAAGTTTTTGTTATCCCAGTCAACCATATACATCATCATTGCTCCATGATGATTTAAAATTTATTTAACTAACGTTTTAACTACGTTGTGGTAAGACCCTATGAGAGACTTCGAGTGTGTAAAACTATTATCTTGGTGGATGAAGTTTGGATTAGTGTTGGATTTTCATCATCACTTTTTAATGGAAATAAATTCGGATGGTAAAGTATCATGACGACTTTATTATACACCCCTAGACTATATATTTTGATGCAATGTATATACATATCTTCAACGAATTTTCATTGTATTCATTTTAAAATTTTAATTGTACCTTTTTTCAACGAACTTTAATTGTTTATTTAATAATCACATTTTTTTCTTCTAACAATTTATGGAGTTCCCATATTTTTTTCTTGTTTATACACAATGTTTTATCTTTGAATGAAGATCATAACAATATAAATGAAAACTTGAACTTTATGTAATCACTCAATAATTATAATAAATTAATCCAACAACTAAAGGAGGTTCATGAACTTTAAAAGCGGCTACTTCTATTTTGTTAGGTAATTTGGCTAGTATCTAGACTATTATTTCTTTTGATTAAAAAAATTATCATCTTCTTTTTTTCCTTACACATAACATGTTACAAAACACCTATGTATCAAATTGCCAAATTTTTTTGTCATGTTGTTGTGGTTAGATTAGAGTCCGACATTATTCTTTTGTGCAATGTATTTATTATTTACGTTGTATTGGCCACTACTGTTACAGCATGTGAGTTCCGGAAGATTTGTCTCTCTTTTTTTTACGTAAAAATGTTATCATAATCAGCCGACACAATGAGCATCAAATGTCTTTCTAATCATGTAACCAATGTATTAATATTTAATATATTGGACCTCCTCCTAGTAATTTGTCTACTTATAATTTATGAAAAAGTTTATCAATCCTCTTAATAAACTATGCCATAATATTAATTAGAAGTGAGAAATAAAAGATTGGCGGAAGAGTCCAAGTAAAGATAATATAGAAGAAATTAAGATGAGAGTAACTACCAATTCTAACTTTATTATAAATTAAATTTGTTAATGAAAATTTCAAGTCCAATATGGGCGGACTCTTCACCTGCCAAAGCGTCAAGCTGTAGACGAACCGTTTAGACGAATACGACGGAGCTTATTTTCTTTCCCAAAAGGCCAAAACGTTCGTTGAAAGACTCTGGTTGTTGTTTTTCTCCTTCAAACTTCAAAGTAAGAATCAATTATTACCTCTTTGAAAAAAGACAAAAGATATTATTTTGGATTTTGCATTTGCGTTTACAATGTATAATCATGTCTGATGAAAAATAAACTAATTTATGGTATACGGTGGTGATTGAGAATTTGTCATGTAGGTCAAAGCCAATATTGAGTTGAGTACTTAATGTTTTATACTACGGATATCCAGTTTTTCCTTACAAGTTTCGAAGATAAGTATGAAACTTCACTATGAAATTCATGGCCAAAGAATATGACTTACATAAATTGTATTTTATGAGTATATATACAGTAGTTACAAAATGATGTTTGATATTCTAGTAATTTTACTTTCAAAACGTTTGTAAATCCCTTACAAAATGTATTTCAAAATAATGGCTAACCGCGTCGATAAAATATCACATTAGCATTCATAGTTTAGGTTCGCCATTGCAAAACATATATATAATCTAAACTTGTGAAAAACCTAAACCATGGAAATTATCATGAAGTTGATAATAAGCTTTAGTTCTTAATATCAGAAGTGTCTTAACCAAAGGGGAATGCACACACATGTGTGTTCCCCACTTCTAAGTGGTGCATAGCCCGTGGACAATAAGACCAAACATTTGTTTTGAGGAAACATTTTAAAACAATACCGAAAGTATAATAAATACTTAATAAACCGTTTTTATTCCCTCTTAGTGTATGTTGGTAAGCGAGGACCCATTTGGATCTTTTGATGTCTTTTTATTCAAAGTATTATATCATCAAAATATATATTGTCGGAAACCCAAGAATTCTCCCTATATTATTATCCCTTTGTCTTCCAAATTATTAGTATTAGCTAATGAGAATCGATTGAACCCTTATATGTTTTAATCACACGGCGGAGAATCGGACTAATCATAAGATATAACTCTGACACAAGGGTTATATAAATGAGAGATGCTTCGAATTTGTGATCATCACAAGAAATAATATCCTCCATATATCTACCTACTTAGAATCTTAGATTATAATTTGATCAAGTTGTTTCCACACATATTATTATATAACATCGACATGAAAATCCTTCTTGTTACAAAGATTGTTGCACTATACATGTGAGAAATTCGACCATCGTCAACCATACCAAACAAGAAAGACATGTGCAACGAGTTGGTGTAGATTGACTTTATGCGTCTCCACTTGCATGGTATTAATGACACTCTTCAATCTTATTACATTGTGAATTATTGTGCAGCAATTTGGGTCAACAACAGTAACATTCGTAGATGAATGCAAGTTGTATGTACCTCTACGGGTGGCAGTAGGCGTGAGTTATCATATTATGTGTTTAGAACCTGAAAGAGTATAGTGATGTATAAAAAGGTCTTCTGATTCGTAGATACATAATCAATTTCACAACTCACTTAACCAACTCTAACAACGTCCAAGCTAAGCTAACCAACTGAGTACAACACTACTCATAAACTCCACTGAAAAATCAAGCTTATGTTTGAACTTAAAAACCCATTTACAACGCACACATTCTTCTGAGCTGATAAGAATTAAGAGACTCAGTATACCAAGTTCTGTTTTGTTCAAGAGTCTTTAGCTCCACATCAATGGCATTTTTCCATATGGAAAGCTGTCATATATAGTCTGCTTAAAAGTTATGTGTTCTCTAGGATAAAGCTAAAACAAAGGATAAAGAACTGAAGAGCAAGGAGAGAGAAGCAGATGATGATGCTGCCCGTTTACTCCTCTTTCTCTCGCCAATCTATCCTGTTACAACAACCAAGTATGTAGGTCTAATTGAAAAGCCCATCGAAGATCCACTTAGGTTGAAACATAGTCAACCTAGTCCAAGCCTAAAACTAAGAAGCCCAACTCTAACAATATTGATTTGTTTCTAGATGATCTGTCATCTCATAATGGCCACACTTTTTACTGTTTAATGGTGGTTGGTTTTGGTTGCTGGAATATGTAAATTATTGAGGAACTAAATGCAAAAGACAACTTCAAGATAGTAAAATCGAAATTTTACTGCAATTAGCAGGGAAATCTCCCAACAACCAGAATTCAAAGCAATGCCTTAGAGGGCAGAGGAAAACAATGCCAAAGGAATGAAAATAACAAAGAAGCAGAGGAACACAAAAGAGTACCCAAATCCGAATGATAATAAGAATCAAAAGGAGATCTTGTTTTATTCTTCAAACACCGGAACCACTCTCTTCA
>NC_025704.1:11147569-11163536 GCF_000633955.1 Camelina sativa
TGCAAAAGACAACTTCAAGATAGTAAAATCGAAATTTTACTGCAATTAGCAGGGAAATCTCCCAACAACCAGAATTCAAAGCAATGCCTTAGAGGGCAGAGGAAAACAATGCCAAAGGAATGAAAATAACAAAGAAGCAGAGGAACACAAAAGAGTACCCAAATCCGAATGATAATAAGAATCAAAAGGAGATCTTGTTTTATTCTTCAAACACCGGAACCACTCTCTTCAAACTCTTTACTGGTTCCGATCCGAGTCTTTTTTCTCTTTTCTTCAATCCTCCTGAGCAAGAGGAACAGCCTGAGCCTATAAGACACAACGAAACAGTAGAGATATCGCGTTAGAGACAAACAAATGTACCATTCTTTGAAAACTAGAAGTGTTCAAGAATGCATACCAATGGGCGGTACTTCAATGCATAGAACATTTCAAGGTAACGGCGGGCCTCAAGACGGTCAAGGTTCGAAACATGCTTCCAGAATCCATACACACCAGTCAATGTCAGGAGCCTCTGTGAGTATATCTGCCAGGTGTATCTGCAAAACCAACCAAAGATGAGTAAAGGCTAAACTTGAGAATCTAAATGAATTAGAAAGAGAGTGATGAGTTTTCTTACTTCTCCTCGATCCTCTGCAGTCCTCCTTGTGAGATCTCATCCCAGTGAGATGGATCTTCCTTACACTTGGTGAAGAAATCAGCAAGAGTATCAGCAGCCTGATCACCGTGGTACGGGTCAATGTGGAAACCTGATTTGCCGTGCACAATGATCTCAGCAGGACCACCTTTGCAAGTGGCGAACGTCGGTAGCCCACAGGTCATTGCCTCCACAACAGTCAACCCAAAGGCTTCATACAATGCAGGTTGCACAAACGCACCCTTGGTGTCACAGATGTACCTGTACAGCTCACCGTTCCTGACCCGGTTCATCTGGGAGGAGATCCATCGGAACTGACCGTTGAGCTTGTATTCCTCAATGAGATCATACATTTTCTTCATCTCAGCCTTCTCTTCGTTGTCCTTTGATTCTTTCCTCCTGTCTCCTCCCACAACCACCAAGTTAGCTAGCTCACGCAGGCGGGTGTTCTTCCCGTACCACTCAACAAGACCTGACAAGTTCTTGACACGGTCAAGCCTAGCCATGGTGAAGAGGATCGGCTTCTTCTTGTCCTTAAGCACACATCTGTTTCACAAGAAAAGCAAAAAGATTTGAGAAAAACAATCAAAAACGTTAAAGATAAAACATAAAGAGTAATAAAAAGCTTACAGGTGCTCTTCGTTCTCAACATCGCTATAGAGGAGCTCTTCGATCTCAGAGTGGAATTTAGTCAATCTACGCTTCTCCTCGGTGTAAGGGAAGTAGATGCTCATATCAGCACCAGGGGAGACAATGTTAAACTTGGGATCAAACACATCAATCCCGTGAACAACTCGGTACAATCCAGGGAGAGTAAAGGCTGTGTGACTCTCATACTGTCCAACAGTCTCTTTGCTGCAAAATGAGTAAAGAAGACAACTCTTATAAACTAAACCACTTCTCTGAAACTATTCATACATATGTTTACTTCAAACAATATCTTTACCTTCCAGCAATTTCTTGGAATGTACTGGTGATGATGAAATCAGTGTGATTCATTGCGAAAATATCCGCAGTGAACTGGCATGAGAAATGGTACTTCTCGTCAAGCGACTTCCAGTAGATATCAGAATCTGGATACTTAGTTTTCTCCAGAGCGTGAGCAATGGTACACTACAAGAGAATCATTCACAAAACATTATTATCTTGACCACCTGACTTTATTTCATTAGATGGTTATGAAATGTTAAATTCAAGAAACCAAACCTGAGTAACACCAAGTTTGTGTGCCAACAAAGAAGCAACAAGGTTTCCATCACTGTAGTTACCAATGATAAGGTCAGGCTTGCCATTCAACTCTTTCGATAACTCAACCGCAGCATCCTGAAATAGCAAGAGAAGTTCAGGTTTAATCTATAAAAAAGGCAAACAGAACACAGTATTAGAGGAAGAGGATGAGTGTACTTCACCTCGGCGTAAGTCTCTAGATATGGCCAGACTTCAAATCTTGAGATCCATTTGCGAACAATACCCTTCTCTGTTCTGAAGGGGACACGAAGAATGTCACAGTACTCAGAATCATAAACTCTCTCTAGACGTTCACCACATGTGGTTCCAACCGCATCAGGAAGCAGTCGAGTGAGCTGCAAAATAACCAGAACACACGGTTAGATTTTACACATCCGCAAGAATCCAAGGTTGGAGCAAAATCACTCAAAGCTTACAATGAGAATTCGTGGAGTAATGTCGAGTCCTTGTTGCTTAATACGTTGGAGCATCTCTACCTCAAGGGCACGTACTTGATCCAGAATGTAAACAACCTGCAATATCACAAAAAATTTAGCTAATCTTTGACAGAACAAGAAGTGTATATCTCTACTAGACTACTAGAGGAAGAGACTGGTTCTAACCTGACCACCAGTGTCAGGGTAACCAAGAACATTGTCTTGAGCAAAGTAACCATGGGGAGAGAGGATCACGACGTTAAACACCATTGGGACTCTTCCAAGAAAAGTCTCAAGAGTGCAAGGGTCAGGCGCCTCAAGAAGGTCCAAAAGAAGACGGATCATCTCAAGGACACGCTCAGCATTGTTACCCCATCCTCTCTCGAGACCAATCTCCTCAAACTTGGCCTCAAACTCTTCATAGGGTGTTTCAGGCTTAAGCTCTGCCAGGTACTCCTCTGCTTTCCTCAAGACGTGTTGCAGAGTGTTGAGGTTTTGAATCTTCTCGCTCAACATTAAATTCTACAAAACAAAGCACAAAGTCATTCAAACAAAGATTCTTGGTTTAATGGGAGAGAGAGAGAGATTTCAAATGGATTTAGTTCAATACCTTGCCCTGGTGGCTATGTAGACGAAGGAACTTAAGCAATGGAAGCAAGCTCTCCTTGTCATGAAAGAGCTTAGCTGAGAGATGACGGTTAAGGAACTCAACACCATCTCCAATGTACTTGTGGAGCGTTGGACGAGGGACAGACGCATTGAATGGCTCGAAATCAAGCTCAAGAGTGAAATCACCATTCTTACTGCAAATTCAAAATGACATTGTTGAGAGAAACAGAGGTAGAGAAAAAAAACAGAACTTTTTAAGTTAAGGAATTGGTTATAACATACACTCCATCAACGAGTTCTTCCTTGAAATGAAGAAACTCAGCAGGTTGAAGCTCCTCAACGAAAAGAGCATGGAGATCGACTTTTAAGTATTCCCAAACACCAGGACTTGGCCTCACAGCAAGAGCAACCCATGGTGGCAACACTATTGCTTCCTGTTTTTTTCACACCCAACCAAAAAGATCAAATTTTTTGTTTTCCAAAAATAAAAATCAAAACTTTTTCACTACCCATTTGAAGATTTGAGGAAATGTACCTGAGTGGATTTGAGAAGGTCAAAGAAAGCACCACCTTCAAGTTTCTTCTGGGTTTGTTCAGGCAAAGCCTCGAATTCAGCAATGATTTGGTTTTGTTGCAATATTCCTTTACCTTTAGCTTCAACCCTAAAATAAAATAAAAACATGTGAAGTTGATCAAACTTTTTGTTCCATAAACAAAAGTATTGAGAAAAGCCTATTGAAAAGGTGAGTAACGAATGAAACAAACCTGGAAAGCAAGGCAAGGACTTCATTCTTCTCAGAAACAAGCGTTTCGTTCAAACGCTCACGTTGGCTGTGGACGCGCGTTATCATACGTTCAGCGTTTGCCATTGATCAGACGCAGAAACAGTGAAAAGTGTTTTTTTTGTAAAACTGCGGAGAGAGAGAAATAAAAATCAGAGATTGTAATGATTTGATGAAAATAAAATGAAGTGTTTTCTGTTTTCCACATTCACCTCATATATATAAACAAAAGAGAAATATGAATTAGATATTATCATATACAACGATGGTCAAGATATTATAACTAAAAGTCAAGAAACTGATATCAAAGCATGACTGTTTTAGCCTTACAGAGTCCAATGTTATTACGAAAACAAAGCCTAGAAGGTTACTATTATATTCAACTACTTGACCCTCCTCTCTACACGTACACATGGCGAAACCAGAATTCGTTTCATGGTTTCTGGTTCCTAAGTTCGATAGATTGATGATCATTAAACAAATGTTTTGAGCCGACATCGAATTTGACGTTATAGAAAATTGAAAATGATGTTTTAAGAACAAATCTTATCCATCAAAAAAAATTTCATAAGTTTTCGTTAAACATTTCTATCCTCCTCCACCATCCATTGTTAAAAGCAATGGTGTGTGTGTGATTACGAATCTTTTACAAAACATCTTTGTCAAAAAATTTAAATCTAAGCGTGACTCATAAGAACAAAGTGGATGGAGACATGTAGTATAATATAAAGACAAATATAAGAATCCTGGGTACACGTCATACAAATACATTAAAAGAAAATTATTATAATTATTGGGGAAAACTAAAAAACAATTTAGTTTCTTGAACAGTCAGATGTCTCTATAGTGGATTCCATATTTGGAGTTTTTTCTTTTGCAAGAAAATGATTCATAATGCAAAAGAATTTTCCGAAAATGTTAATTATGTTTTTTAAATAATGATATTCTCTTTTTATTTTGCAACACAGCTGGAAAATTCTCTTATGAGAAAATTCCTCTAAAAAATAAAATTAAAAATAAAAAAGCGAGAAAATAGAATATAAAGCACGACTGATTCTTTAAAATATAAAAGAGTTTTGGTGTTTTTTTCCTAACCAGAGATTTTTCAGGAAAGAATTTTCTACAAGATGTGTTGTTTGATTCATCTTCTCTTTTTCAGAAAAAATAAACCAAGAACAAAACAAATCTAGCTAGCATTAGAGCTAAAACATGATTAAAGTAAATGCAATAGACAAACTTCTAAAACAAAAACAAAAAACAAATTAAAGAGAACAGAAGTAGTAAAGAACCTGGAGTAGTAGCTAGAGAGAGAAGTGGTTTGAGTAAGCTATGAAGGTTTACGTTCGATATGCTTCAAATTTATAGGGAGAGGATTCTGAAAGCTTAAATGCAAAATTTGGTAAGTTGATAAAATAATAAAATGAATCATTACTTCCTCTGTTTCCTTTTACGTTTCATTTCTTGGGCTCCAAACCCAGGACAAAAACTACTACAAGTCTAGAAGATAAATGGATTTTTTAAAGTCCAAGGTAAAAGGACATTTTAGGAAAAGAAGAAAGTTCTGGAATGGTGTAATTTTCCTTAAAAATGTATAATCACTAATACTTTTCTCCTTAAATAGAATAGATATCGGATTATATTACTGATCTTTGGATCGAAATTTACATAAATGAGATCTTATCTATCTTTATAATACTTGACAAACAAGAAAAAAATTATTACCATTTATAAAACCACAATAAGATATTTTTTTTTTCAGTGTGCCAAACAATCCAAACATTTCAATTTTTAAACTTAATATATTAGTACGTTTGACTCTGTGGGAAATTTGTTTGGCTTAATAAATGGAAACATTGTAATAATTTTTTTGTTGAAAATTTTTGGGGTAAAGATGATAAAGTGAATTACTAAAAGTATTAGCTTATCTTTAATTTTGAATAAATGCCAAGAGTTTTTTTCTATTATTAGCTAGTATTCATATATTTATGCTATCAAAAAGTCTTTAGAAGTTATTTATTTCTATTTTAAATCGACTTAAATTACATTAAGTTTCTCAACTTTAAAAAAATAATTTTTTACATTTATTGTGATTTGTAAATGATATGTGTTGTCTTTTTTACTAGTATTTTTTTATAAGTAACTTCTAAATATTTGACAAATAAGCTGTAAACTTATCACATGTTTTCTTTTCGAAAACTTTTCTACCTATAGATATTTTACCAAGGAAAATAATTAATTTCAGTTATATTAACTTTTTTACCTTCTTTAATTCAGTAAATTTACCCTATTTTTTGTTCTTTCTCTTAATTTAGAAATTAATATAACTCTATCAGCAATCTTTGATAAAATGATGAAAACGTATTTTAGAAAAATGGATGGTTGAGCTAAATCATATAAGCTCATCATCTAAAGTCTAAACTCATGCATAGTAATAAAATTGATGTGTTTACAGTGAACATAGTACAATATCACGAAGATGGACGTGACATTGATCACTCTGCAATACAAATACACCTCGACTAAAAGGTAGCATTACCGAAAGCTAGCATCATCGTACATTTTGCCTAAGTATTTTTCTACGTCTTAAAGAATCAAGTTGGACTGATAGATCCACGAAGAGTTGGTCCGTCTCTAACATTTTTAGGTGCGACTAAAAAAATTACGGTAAGCCAAAAATAAAAGAAAAAAGTAAAAAAAAAATTACGGTTGATTAATGTTAGTAACCCATATGTCTGACTCTGATGAATGATATATAACTTATATATTCACGTGATTACACGATTTTTCCTAGTATTTTTATACGTTATCAAATTTTATTGGTATCATATGTTCAATGAAAATGATTTATGTATAACTTAACTAACAACAATTAATAGTCACTTACCTATTGAATTAGTTTTTTTTCTTTAATTATAATATTTTATGATTGTTTTGTAATACGATCTATTCAAATGTAGTCTTTTTGGCGATCAATCATCACTTTGCTTACTTTTTACAATTCATATCTCTTTAACAATGTTTTTTTCACTAGCACCAATATTGTGTTCCGGTTTTAATTGATGGTTTAGATAATGTAGTTTCGTGAGTTATGCAATAAAAAATTCAGTCGCCTTTTTGTGGAAAAATATTCCGTTAATAGTTTGTCATCCAAATTTAATCGGATGTTCCAGAAGCGACTTATATATTTTGTCATCCATTTGCTAAGTTTTTTTTATTCCAAGTTGTTGTTCATTTGCTAAGTTATTAATATTATACCCTTTGACTACATAGAAATTATACGTTGTGAATGATGGAAGAAATCAAATAAAAAATTGTAAATGGCCATCAATACATATCCCCATTTATCGACGACCACGTGTCGGAGTACAAGAAAGGTTTCACGTGGAACGACGGTATTAGTGAATCTAGGAGCTACACCAACAACAACAAAACAGGAGGCCAGGACGAGTTCTTGTAGCAATATTGGTTGATTGTGACGCGGCTTTCCACCGACTTTGGATAATGAAATAACAAAGTTGTGTAATCATTTTGTATTAGGATAAGGATTTAGGAGCTAGTGTCCAATTACAATTTTGATTAATTCAGTTTCGTACGTTAAAAGTAATATTTTTGGTCCACTAAACACAGTCCACTGTTATTTTTCTGTGGGGTGGTTTTTGACTTTTGAGGTGTAGGTGAAAGCGGTATTTTAATTCTCGTTTATTGTTTTGTTATTGTGATTTAGTAATGGTTGCTGACAATTACAACAAAAGAAAAAAATGGTTGTGAGTTTAGAGGAAGTGGAATAGGGTAGATAGATTATTATTTCTCTCTAATTTGCTACCATTATAACACCTTTCATCTAACCCGTTTAACATTTAACAACGTTTGTTCCACTTTCTAATTTTGTTTCAAATCTATACTTCTTCAGTTCTTTCTTAACATATTGCATTATGCTTTCTATTGAATCATAATGACATCCGAGGCTATTTTGCCTAAATATACCAATTAGCAATAGAGTTTCCACCCAACCCTCATCCATATTAAAGCAATACTCATTATGTTTTGATGAATGTAACGAGAAAGAAGCTTTTGTTGTGTGGGCCTGTCTGTGTAAATGCATAATGTAAGTTAGTTAATAGATTTTACAGTGGTAATCTTTCAAAATCAAAATACTATTTACGATTCGACTAATATTAGTTTGTTGAACAACATAATTCTTAACTAAAAAAGTTTTGTTTCAGTGTTACGAAAACTGCAAGGTGTCTAAAACCTCTTTGAACAAGGAATTTTTGGTGATGAGTTGTTTTTTGGAGCAAACTAGGTAAATGGTAAGAAATGAAGAATTATGCAAGTTAATAAGTATATTTATATCAAAACTTTTATTTGGCCATTTCTTTTAGGACAACAAAAGACATGTCTCTATGAAATAATATCTCTTTTAATTTGTTTGGCAATTTCACATAAATTAAGAAAACATTTTAAATTATCTTTTTAAATCTTATAAATTCAAATTGAGTTTTGATAATTTTTGTGGATTTGAAGTTAAATTAGATACTTTACAGTTTTTTTCTATTTCTAAGCATCTTCTTCTTTTTTTTTAATAAAAATTGTGATGTTTCATTTTGATTTTTAGGTAGTAGTCAAACATTACATGATTTCCATTAGGTTTGCCTAATTTCTGGAATTGAAGTTCCATCTTCTGATACAGAATCAGGCAACAACAAAATAATATTAAAGTGTTTCGCTATATTCAATCATCCATCATTTTCTTTAACAAACCACGACATCTAATGGTAATCTATCACGTTGCTATTAGGTTTGCATCTTTCTGTTCATCGAAAGACCGCAAATATGACATTGCATATGATAACATCTAGGAAATTTGATACTCCAATTCATCAGAGACAAATCCATGTGTCAGAAGTTTTTTCCCCTCACTTTACGTGTGTTTATGATTTGATATGTTTTACTAGCATTTTACAAAAGTTATGAGAATCATCTGCATACTACACCTGGTTTTCAACTTTTTATTTATGTTCCTACCTGATAGATAGGTTGGAAATATTTTTCTGGAATAAAGACTTAGAGAAAATAATGATACTTACTTTCCTTTCAGCTTTCAAGTGTCCTTCTAGTGTTTCTCTATATTAAGGAATTTTTTTAGTATAATCTGAAAGAATAATAGGGATAGAATTAGGAATTTGTCTCTTAAGGAACAGAGAAGACAAATAATGATGTTCTGTAACATCATTCACACCACACAGTTCTATATGTGTTATTCAAAAGACAAATCATCTGGTCTGATTTATTTTGATTATTTAGGCAATGCTGGGATGGTGTGAGTGAACCCTTGAAAGATCTCGTTACGATTAGTAACTTGTTGGCTGGTCAACACCTATTTGAATACTACTGTAGACTGTAGTTCTAAAACCAATGAAATGGCCAGGCTAGCAACATCTCTTTCCAGACCGCAAAACGCAAACGCGTAAGTGCAGTTGCGACTCGAATCGACTAGAGGGTGATAAAGAATCGATTTATTCTCAGAACAGACAAGAGCTTATACAAGATGGATTTAAAAACAAACAGATATTTACATCCGACCACAAACCAAAATTAAAGAGCCTAACATAAGTAAGTCTCAGACTATCTCACAAGTTTCTCTCCATAAACATGAATTTTTCCTCTTTCTTTCTGCAAGACTGCAAACTCAAACTTCTCAGCTATTTTAGTATTTGCTCCTCTTAATAGTTCTAATCTCTTTTGACAGGTCGTCACCGTGAAGTCTCGAATACATGGCACTGCGAATCTCTCTACCAGTCGCTTCTCCATGTTCGAACCGTAATACCCAAATGTTCAGAAGACCTCAAGTATGGTGAAGGCAAAGTATGTTCTTGTTGGAAATGGACGGTTGAGAGAGCTTCAATGGCAGATTGCTTCCCCGTACGCTACCCATTGTTTGAAGCTATCTGGGAAATCATCGCGAATCTTTGTGTGTACAGATTGTTCGGTTCCCATAGGTTCTTTTCCCTGCCAAAGGAAATAAATCCGGTTTAAGTTTCAAGTGAAGTAACCAAATCACAATATATGCCCCCAAAATATCAAACCATCTGAGTGCAGTGAAATATGTCGTATGATACCATACCAAATAAAATCACAGCGCTGAAATTACTTCACCCATAAAACTATTTTATTAGCTAATATTGGCCAGACTCTAACCATTTCATTTGTTAATTTAACGTTTTAAGTCATAGACTACATGCTTTGTAAAGAAGAGAGTAAGAAAATCCGTTTATTTGTGACAGGTTCAGCTACTAGATATCCTCTGCTCGTTAAATCCTATTATAGCATCTACTTCCAATCTGAGCTCGTTACGACTCACTTCCGTGGTTCAAGGTTTAGCCAATGGTTCATCCAGGTTCAGAGAAGATATCATATAGAAATCTATACGAGGTAGATGGCAGAAAGTAACACCAGTTCTCACTGTACAAAACTTGCTAGAGAGATATGCAAACTAGAATATGGAAGACTGACCTTCCTGCTGCTTGATCCACTCTCACTCATAGCTGGCGTCGGTTGTTTTGCTTCAGTAGTGATATTTTCTGATGAAGACGTCTCGGCGGTTGAATATATTGTAAGCAATGACGGCCTGCCAAGAGAACGCAATGTGAATTGCATGACCTTATACCGTTATACGTAGTAAAACTGACTAAACCATGACTAGAAAAAATTGTTGATTATTCATGAGGAATACGCTATCATTGTTATATTAGTCATCAATGGTGAAAACCAAATGCAAATGGATATTTAAAAATTTTAGTTTTAACATTTTTCGACATCTATCAGCTGTGTTTTTAGATAGATGGACGAGGAAATGGTATAGACGTAGAAATTTTATACTTCTGTGGAATGAGATCTGGTTCCCCTATTGTCTGCTTAAAATCGTAAACTGATGTCTTTAGTGCACAGTAATTTTACCTGGACAATTGATCGTTCTCACATAGATTTTCCGACGAAGAAAGCCACTCAATATCAACGAAATTTGAAACACTAGACATATCTTCTTGCTCGGACAAGTAATTGGAGCTACTACCATTACGTTGAACCTTTTGGGCATCTCCAAAAAAATATGTGCTAGGCATTGACGGAGTACACCTACAGAGATGTTATAGCTAAATATCAAGACCAACAAGAGAGACAAGTGTTACTATGTACTAGCACACACACTATCTTAGCTACATGAAGCATAAAGACAACCACTTCATGAATATATGAGCTATCATGGGTAGAACTCAGAAGCACAATAGAGCTGCACCCAGCAAAATTATAATGCATACATAGCATGGAGACTCAAGCTAAATGTACCAGCAGCACATATTTTATCTAGCTATAGTGAAGAAAATTGTAGGAAAGATTTGAACAAACCTCGATAATGTTACATCACCGGCAGCTGGCATATCTGGTGATGACTCTGAAATTATATGAGTCACTTGGTGTGACGACACAAAGCCTTTATGTGATATGCTTTCACTCTTTCTACTCATTGCGGACATCGGAGTGTGACTTTCATGGAGAATATTCCCATCTGATAAGCACCTCTTCACAAGAAACCTGGAAGCATAGTATTAAGAGCTATGATCATAGATGTGGCGAAACAAAGTCTATTATATTTGTGCACTTTAAGACGAAGGCTAATAAAGATGAAAATTTGACATACCAAAAAAGACAGAGCAAATTCTTAAACATATAGAGCGTACAGATTAAGGTACAGTTCGATGCAATTAACAAACCAATCCTAGTTTTTCGTCAATAACAAATGCTCATACCTCCTTATGTCTAAATCATATGATAAGGGTCACAATAGTTTTGCGGGATCTAAATTGGAAGTTATGGTGAAGAATGGAGATATATAATTCCAGTGAACGGACAATGTTAAAATCTGTAGAGCCTATGTGTTTCAAATTCGTATAACACATACAATCATCAAAAATTGTCTCAAGGAGAAAATGGAACCACTAAACCTCTCTACCTACATGGCAGCAGCAATTTTATAAATAGGTGAATATCTAAAATTCAAGTTTGCAGTCACAGAACCCTACCTTTCATCTTCCCCCATGCTTATCTCTCCACTTTGTCCATTAGAGTGGGAACCTGAACGCAACTCCCAAACCGCTTGCCTCCCTTGTTCAGGCCGGAAAGTACCAAGAAATCTGCATACAGGAATCCACAAAGGCCCAAAGGATTTCTGTAAGTCTCTGGGAGATTAACGTGAAACGTGGATATATACAATAGAGTGAAAGAGACAAGCTTACATATTAATGGCATCTTGTTTATCCGCATCCATATATGCGTTATTATAATAACGTTGCAGAGTCCTCAAGAACTCTTGTGACTGGGTTGCTGCTTTCCACTGGCCTCGCCTCTCACTAAAAACCTATTGCACACCAGAAATTCTAAGAATCAACAAAGTGTATCTCAACAATAGTGAACATAATTTTAGCTTGAGTCGGCTGCAGAAGATCGAAACATCATAATTCAGTTCAGAACAATGGGACAGATTACAAAAGGAATTTTAACTGAAGTCCGAAATCCTTTGGCGAAAGTAAGATAATGAGGGCTCAACTGCGATTGAGATATAACATAGACGACATAGCAAGGGTCCCTTGTAATTCTTGTACATCAAAGACTAAGCTCAGAAATCAGACCAGCTTTTCTATAGACCAATATCATCCATAATTCCAAACGTTTCATGAGGAAAAAAAACATTTTAATATTTACCTTATGTACATGCTGCTCTAACTCAAGAATCATATCATAATAATAATAATAATATCAGCTGAAAAGCTACAGATAGGTTCAAATAAGCGATGGTGGATCAGCATGCATGAAGGATTCCTGATGTTATACCGAGAAACAAGGATGCACAGAGGAAACTAGATTTTTCATGAGTTAACATTTATTTTTAAAAGACATCAGCTGTTTTTTAACTGTGAATAATAAATTCCTTCGACGAGAAAAGGGATGTACTTTCTCATGGAGCCAGTCATGAATCGTTCCAACCAGAGACTATATGGAATCTATTTTGAACATAATTAATAGCCCAGTAGTTAGTTTCAACTAACTGTCTCTAGCAGAAGACTTAATATGGACAGTTCCATATGAACATGAACAAAACCATTCTGATGCTATGTCAGGACTTATACGAGTAAAGTAAAAAATAGAATTACCTTATTGTGGGCTGCAGATCCGCCATATTGATAAGCTAGTGTGTCTCCCATCATCTCGTATAACCCCATTAAAGTACTAGACAAAGGATCATCAAGTTCTATAGTTGGAGCATCTCTAATTCCTAAAGCATGAAGCTGTTGCCCTAGAGCAGCCCAACCATATGCATATTGGGCAACATTTGTACGATCAAGGCAATCTATGCAGTTGGTCCTTAGCACTCCCCTCTGGAGCCTGCTAGGCTTGATATCATAATCGCCATTTGCAGCATTCTTTCTTGGGCAAAAATTCTTCTCTAAGGAATCATATTCCCCACTATCATCATCAGAACTATTATGTGGAGACATATCGGCGCTGCAATTTTAAGACATTAGTACTGTAAGTAATTACTCTATCGCTGCAGGAAATTAACTTTTCTAATAGAAATATTTCAATGACATCATTTTCCACCAAGAAATGGCTATTACCCATTTACAAAGAGTAAAACAAATAATGGATAATTGGTGACAATCAACAAGTTATCCACATTTGCAGGAAGATAACCAGGAGAATAAATCCATTAACTACTTTGACAAGATTCAGTTGAAAGCCCACAGCTACATATAAATCGGAGAACAATATATATGATGAACAAGTACGTTACAGGAACTCAAGCAAAAAGGCTTACTCAGAAGAAGACAAGCTCATATAACCCTCAAGCTTCATTGCTGGTGTAAGTTGATGATAAAAGAAACCTGTCAGCATCAAAGCACAGGCAGCTACTTTTCCAAGAAGTGCCAATACATTTTCTGTTTTGCTGAAAGAAAAAAAAGAAAGAATAGAGAAAACTGGTTTATATAGAAATATGCATTGATATATATTCATTATCTGAAGCAGCTGGATCGCAAATTGAAAAGATACCTGTGAAAATGTTTGTGCAGGTCCCAGTGGAGGAATTTAAGCCGATTTTCTTCTGGCAGATCTTTGTTTATAAAGTCAATTGCATTAGCAAACTCTGCCCGGAGAATCGACTCCCTGGGTTTCCTCTCTTTGGTCTATGGATTGTCAAAAGTAACAGGAGACATCAGTGAAAGCTTGAGATGTGAGAGCATCAAAAATATAATGAACACACAATAGTTTGTTTCATTAAAAGTATAACTAGATTAAGGTGTAAGAAGATGCATCACTTGCCAATACAAAAAGTACCCAACGAAGTGATGATTTAGGCGTGATAGATGAAAAAAGCTAGATTAGGCAACTCACCTTGATCAAGTTCAGAATAATGATGGGGATTCCATATCGCTCCACAAGGTTTTCAAAGTGAAGTCTAGTTGCCTCATAGTTCAGGTCCTTTTTTGACACTGGAATTGACATTGAGGTGTTCAAACACAAAGAAAAGAGAGGGAGGGAGAGAGGTGACCAGGCAGTATTAGTATAAATAACACTTACATACTATATCAGGCTTAACTTTCATCCTTGAGGTCTCCTGTGACCAGAATAGAGGGATTGAGCCACGATTCTGCACAACAGAACTTATTTGCATGGGACGGTCTACAGGAACGTCCTCCGACACTATCTGCTCTGTTTCCACATCATTAGCAACATTGCCACTTTCGTTTATTCCTCGTTTCAAGTACCTAAAAGCAAAAGCGGGGTTTAGGAGAAACTAAGCATAATAACTAACTGAAATAAAGATGCCTAATTAAAATCTCAATGTTGGAAGAACCCTGGAGATAGACATATATTGCACAACTCTAGCGCATGCATTCCTATGTGATTAGCAATGTGGGCTTTATTTGCAATTATTTCATGTTACTGCTAAAGGTTAGAATACAGAACGAGTTATAATAGACATGTTACCACAGAAATGGAAACTATGGAGTGATGAAATCTGATACCTGGTTCCAGCATTATGGCGGGAACGTCTAGCAATTAGAGTGAGTTTGAAATTCCGTCCAGCTTCAGAAAGTGTTGTCTGCATGCACAGTAAAACAAGGTTCAGCATCCATAAATCTAAACAGTACTGTGAGACTATCAAGGTATTTGAGAACAAAAATGCAAGAGTATCATAGCTGTATCTGAAATAGCACGACCAATAATATCAAAATTGATACATCATAACTATTAAATTTTGCATGTGAGACAGAAAGCTTCTTTCCAGACCTTTGGGCAAGACAGACATGATTTAGGGATGCAAAATAATTAACCCAAAGAAAATGATACACAAATAAAATGACTATAGCTGTGAGGAAAGAAGAAAAATATTTGTATTTGAATTCGGGGAAACTTTCTTTTCTCTGATAGTAAATGGTGAAGAAAAACATACAATTTCTCACCTGCTTAAAAAAACCATACACCAATGCTACTGTCCACAGGGTATTCCGAAGATGATGTCGGGTCCCCCGAGTCAAGAATTCGTTCCACACAAACATTTTCTTATAGAGAGAACCTCCACTCTCATGGTCGCATATATTTTTCTGGAAACTTCGCATTACATTATACGAATAACTGAAAAAGAAGTCTTTTGTAAGGTCCACCATACACAGGAGTCTCTTGTACCTGTTTATAAACAAGTGGGAAACACCAATAGAAAAACGCAAGGGTTAAATGACTTCAGTTCATAAAATGGGTGGAAGGGAACGTGCACTCTCTCTTTTCACCAAACAGAACTCTCTTTAGCACTGGGATTTTAAATATACGTAAAAAAAAAAACACAGAATGTAGCAAAAGATATATCAACATACCTGTTCTCGTCTCTCGAATTTGCATAGTTGGTAAGCACGCTAGAATTTTGCAATGCAATTATCTCACTCTTTGACACTTCATAAATAACGTGACCACAAATTTCACCTATCTCTCTTCTTTCAGTTATAAGCAGCATGTAATATGGTCCCAAAAACTTAATGAACCCTGAAGAGCACATAAACGGCGTGAGAACAAAGCTGGAAAGTAAAACCATCTACGGATCTACCCTTCAGTAAACATAACTTGAGACCAAAAAAAAAAAAACACATACCAATAATTCCATAACAAAGAGTGACAAGTTTCAGCCCACCCGTGGCCTTGTTCCCTTCGTGTATCCGTTTAAGCAACTC